>NC_058083.1:132017668-132265218 GCF_014858855.1 Bufo gargarizans
CTTCAACCCAAAGAACACCATCCCCACTGTCAAACATGGTGGTGGGAACCTAATGCTTTGGGGGTGTTTTTCAGCCAATGGACCGGGGAACCTAATCACAGTAAACGGCACCATGAAAAAAGAGCAATACATGAGGATTCTCAACGACAACATCAGGCCGTCTGCAGAGAAACGTGGCCTTGGCACCAGTGGACATTTCAGCAGGACAATGGCCCAAAACACACAGCAAAAGTGGTGAAGAAATGGTTAGCAGACAACAACATTAACGTTTTGGAGCGGCCCAGCCGGAGTCCAGACTTGAATCCAATTGAGAATCTGTGGAGGGAGCTAAAGATCAGGGTGATGGCAAGAAGACCCTCCAACCTGAAAGATTTGGAGCTCATTGCTAAAGATGAATGTGGAGACCTGCAAAAAGCTGCTCTTCAATTATAGGAAGCGTTTGATTGCTGTAATAGCCAATAAAGGCTTTTCTATTGATTATTAAGAAGGGTAGGAATAATTTTGGACTGGACACTTTTTGCTCAAATGTAAATAAAAGTTGAGAAATATAGATTTCCCACAATAATGTCTCTTGCACATCGTCTTATTATCTTTTGGGAGACACCTATGTCATTTCCCGTCAAAAAATTACTTGCTGGTTAAATAAAAGTAACTTTAGGTCAAAATTTGCCAGGGGTATGAATAATTATGGGCAGCCCTGTATATAGCGTAAGTGACACAGAGTCTGATTATATAATTTTTCTCTTAATATTCGCTTGCATGCTGACGCTGTGCTCCACAAACCAGCAGTAAATGCATTGAGTCCTCTGCATTGTGTGCGTGCGCTGAGGAGTCCTGTCAATGCTATTTACAGCTGGTTTATCGGAGCACAGCGTCAGAATGCAAGGGAGTATGAAGATAAAAATTGCATAATTGATCCCGGAGTCATTGACTCTGTAACCACTTACTAATGTTTAGGGGGTGTTTTGGAGCTTACAGATTCCTTTTAAAGACTCTCTTAGCACTGACTTCACATAGACTTGTGCAAGCTGCAGCCATATTGTTTCCTTACACTGAAAGGGGTTATCCAAGACCTATAATGTCTCCCCCATATGCTCAGGCCCATCACACAGATAGTACTTACCTGGCACCCGTGTCACTTCTGAAGCCTGCATGGCCGCCGCTGCATCCAGCGTCGGGAGAAGGGGGGGGGGGGTCAGGCCGCGACGGAAACGAGCCTCCCTAGCATTGTGGGTGAGGCTCGTTCCTGTGGTGGCCTGCTATTGGCTGCCCCCCGACAACAGATATTTTCATCCGCGAGACAGGGAGATGCAGCGGCGCAGGTGCCGAGATGCAAGGTAAGTACAACCTCTGTGAGGGGCCAGGGTATATGGGGGGGGGAGCATTATAGGCCTTAAATAACCGCTTGAAGGCGAACTTAAAACGGTTGCTATTGGATTGCGTACCCCTCCCTACGCAGGACTCCTTTACTATTGATGAGAATCCACCCAGTCAGACAAACATTTATTGACGCCTGATAACAGTTTTGGTGGGAGCCCGATCCCTTTAACATTATAGAAAATGTTATAAAGGGACACATAACCTAAATAATTGATAAGGACACAAATTAGAGAGTTGCCTGTTAGCCCACCTACATAGACTCCTACCAGACCCTGAAAGAAGCAATCTTCTAGAAAACTGCCAAAGATGAAAGGACCTTTAATGGTTTGGTCTTCTCCATATTGCTGATGTATTGGAAATGGGTGGGGGCTTAGTCTGGAGTTCATTGGAGCCTGAGCAGTAAGAGAAGGTTTCTTCTACCTTCCAGATCTAAACCTAAACACCTCCTCATTTTCCTGGAGCTCTTCTTCTTTTAAAGAGAACCTGTTACCTGGATTTTGTGTATAGAGCTGAGGACATGGGTTGCTAGATGGCCGCTAGCACATCCGCAATACCCAGTCCCCATAGCTCTGTGTGCTTTTATTGTGTAAAAAAAACGATTTGATACATATGCAAATTACCCTGAGATGAGCCCTGTCCCTGACTCATCTCACGTACAGGACTCATCTCAGGTTCATTTGCATATGTATCAAATCGTTTTTTTCACACAATAAAAGCACACAGAGCTATGGGGACTGGATATTGTGGATGTGCTAGCGGCCATCTAGCAACCCATGTCCTCAGCTCTATACACAAAATCCCGGTGACAGGTTCCCTTTAAGGTGCCCAAACACCTTCAGTATCTGTGTGACGCTTTGCGATACTAGGAAATCGCAAATGCGCCATATCAACATAGAAATATAGAAACATAGAATGTGTCGGCAGATAAGAACCATTTGGCCCATCTAGTCTGCACAATATACTGAATACTATGGATAGCCCCCGGCCCTATCTTATTTCACAATCACAAAGACAAAAGAGCCTTCACTAAGAATCTTCTCTTTTGACTAAAGGAGTAATTCACAGAGCAGAGGTGCCATTATCACCACCTTGTGACAAACCTTTCCTGCCCATGCCAAGTTGAGTAGCCATCAATCTAGTTCTCTTATGACAGAACCTCATAAACCTGGTCTTTCTGCAGCCATAGTGTCTCCAATACCAGCAGGGGTCTCACACCTTTAGCCTGGGCAGCGAGCTTCAGAAGAAAAGGACAGATCCTTATCACACAGCTGGTTGGTACAGGAAGGAAGATGACCTGAAAGTCCCCTTCAATCCATAAGCTTCATATTTTTCCCATATTTTCCTAATATTTCATGGGTTATGGAAATGTGAAAGGAACCATCTTTTCAGAGATGGTTTTGGTTCTCCTAACCCACCTTCTAGGAAACCCGCGGGCAAACCAGAGATTCCCGCTCTGAGATATAAAGGTTCTCGGGCACCCTGTATTATCTTCTAGTCGTATTTGTTATCAGATGATGCGTAAAATTGTACTGATTATCAATATCAACTATATTTCTTGATTGGACTTACGGGATATGGAGAAATGGGCAAAGCAAAGATGCTGCCAGATTTTCTCCCTATGGGGCAAAGGACTGCCCCTGTTCCAATTACACAAGGCTGGACCTGACCGTGTCATAACCACTCCCTGCTTCAGAGTAGGTAAAAACAGTGACGCACTCAGGTCCTGGGTCCTTCTTCTACCATCTGACGTCGACTAACATCTCGACCGCCCGCGGGACACGGGCACACCCCACCATCTTGGATTATTCTACAAAGACTTTGCCTATTACTGGACACTACCACGGTAATTCTGAACTTACAGACATTCTATTCCCTTCCACCTCTTACCTATTTCTATCCGAACCAATCTGTTCAACTGGCCGGTATATTTATCTGTCAGCTTTAATATATATATTTTTGTGTGTAGTTTTAGAATAAAAACTAACGATTTCATCGTTCCAGTTTTGCCCTTGTTACTTGATGACCTGATCTATGCTAAGAACTCTGTCCTCAGAAGACATACTACCAAATTGTGTTATTTTTATAAATTGTTAATTTACTAGCTAGGTTGCAAAAAAACGTTTCGTCCCTTTAGGATTAGCTAGCCGGGGTCTCTTCGCCCCGATTCAATACGAAGAGTGGTGGCAGCAAATTAATTTGATTTCCAGCGTGAAATCAGTAATTTTATTTTTACCGATTGTACATACAATCGTGATTGCATCCTGTCTGGGCCCACCAACCAATCTTAAACGTCTTCTGTGCTCACAGTGGATTCGCCTCCAGAAGTCTCTAGTGGAGACCTGTATGGCAACTGTGGCTTAGTACGACGGGATTGGCGGGTGGTTGTCACAATCTGTCATTCTCCCAACTCCCTGCTGACTACTTATCTCCTGGGAAGGTTGGGTGTTAAAGTTCAAAGCGCCCGATCTTTCTCTACCCCAGAATCATCTACCGGAAGAAAGTCGGGAGGCCCCTATACATGGCCCTAAAGGGATATTCTGAGAGTATAATATTGATGACCTGTCCTTAGGATCAGATCGCTGGGGATCTAAATACCAACAGCCCCACGATCAGTTGTTTGAAGAGGCCGCCGCACTCTGAGTGCCGCAGCCACGTCCTAGGCCAGTGATGTAACGTCCTATGTGCACCTCAGTCCCATTCAAGTGAATGAGCCTTGGCTACAATACCAAGCACAACCACTATGCAATGTTGGGCCACTATACTGCTGATTGCTGGAGGTGTCGGGAGTCTGATCCCTACCGATCAAATATTGGTGGCCTATCCCGAGGAATGGAAAACCTGTTTAAAGGTTTTCTAGCTTTCAATTTGGCCATAGAGCACTGATCCTTACATAAAAAAGTCACTTGTCTGCTCCCTGCCGCTCCATTCCAGAGTCCAGTCCTGCTCCTTCCAGTCCACGGGCTTTAAACTTCTGGGAGGGATCATGTGTTCTTCTGCAGCCAATCACTGGTCTCACCAGTTACATGACCCCAATCAGCATCTCACGTGCCGCCTGGGAAAACATCACCGCAGAGGCCAGTGACTGGCCGCAGCAGCGCTTCTGACCATGTTCAGACATTTAGGCTACGTCTACACTACGACATTTGTCGTGCGACAGATAGGGCACAACTACACTGCAACATTTGTAGCATAACATTTTGTTGCACCAATGTCGCGCAACAATTTTTAGAATGGCAGTCTGTGGTGTTGCGACGCAACAGTCGCAGAAAAATCCACCTTGAATGGATTTTCTGAGACTGTTGCGTCGCAGTCGCAGCATGTTGCAGTGCGACACCATAGACTGCCGTTCTAAAAATTGTTGCGCAACATTAGTGCAACAAAATTTCGCGCCACAAATGTCGTCGTGTAGACGTAGCCTTACAGGAACGGAAGGAGCTGGACCAGACCCTTGATACTGCAATGGAGTGCCGGGAGCAGGTGCATGACATTTTGTACTTCAGGATCAGCCCTCTACAATTGACCCACCAGCTGGAGCAACCCTTTAAGGCCTCATGCACACGACCGTATGTATTTTGCGATCCGAAAACAATGCATTTGCTAAAAATACGTATGATGTCCGTGTGCATTCCGTATTATGCGGAACGTAACAGCTGGCCCGTAATAGAACAGTCCTATCCTTGTCTGTAATGCGGGCAATAATGTTCTATTTTCTTTGCGGAACGGACATACGGAAACAGAATGCACACAGAGTAACTTCTGTTTTTTTTTTTTTGCGAACCCATTGAAGTGAATAGTTCCGCATACGGTCCGCGAAAAACGGGCAAGGAAAGAAAATAAGTTTGTGTGCATGAGGCCTAAGTCTAAACATAAAGCGGGATAAAGTAGGGAAGATAAAATATAGAGAAAAATATAACCTATTGCAATTTTAAACACTTTTGCCAATATTTTAACCTATGATATATTGGGTTAGCTCAGGCTCCGGGGGGTATAGCAGGAAGATGGGCGTTTTTTAAAAAGCGGAAAATCTCTAAATTCCCTCCAAAAATAGCATTTTGTTGTAAATTCGATAGTTTTTCTGAATGAATTCTGAAACAGAGGACTAAAGATTCTCACGTCCCACAGCTTTTTGAAAATCTGGACCGTATTTTCTGGCAGAAGAGGGTGTTTTTAGGCAAGTAAACCTCGCTCCCTGCACATTAGTCATTGCTGAGACAGCAGCTGCTACCGCTCCCATCGGTCTTTTTATTTCAGCGGGGACCATAAATAACGAGCATGATGTCTGTCCTGTGTAATTGGTCTCCATGTAATTACAGAACAGGCTCACAGAGTTGGCAGCCCGCGTTTTACAATTGGCACACTTACAACGCGTTTCACTCCGGAAATGGAGTGAAAGCCGCTGTAGTTTACAGCTGGCGGCAAATGAGCCCCAATGAAAGAACGGTAATTGTGCCTACCATGTGCAATTTTGTCTTTTTTTGGGGCCCCTTAGACTGACTAGGGTCCTGTGACCCTGTGGCTGGGTCTAAATGGACCCTGCACAGCCCTGACAGTCTGAGCTGACATTTTAGGTGACGCATAAAAAATAAAATAAAAACAGTAAAATAATTAAAAAAATATATAACAATTGTGGAAAATATGGTATTTCTAATTAAAGGGAGTCTGTCAGCAGATTTACCCCTTTTTAACAGTTGCCATTATGCTGTAGCCGCAAAACAGACGATTAACACAGTACCTTGATACGCTTTGGTGGACTTTTAAATCTGCCAAAAACGAACTTTGATGAGGGCTCGCAAGTGCCCAGGGCGGAGTCCACCGTGTTGGAGCCCAGGCAGCTCTGCCTCTTCGGCTCTTATCCCCGCCCAGCCTCCTCCTCTGCTCGCCTATCTGTTGTCTCTCCCCCTCAGCGAGATCCCGCGCCGACGCGATGACTTCCTTGGTCGGGGCATGCGCATAAGCTACTGCGATGCCGTGTCAGCAATGGGCATCGCAGTGCGCATGCCCCGGCCAAGGAAGTTATCGCATCGGCGCGGGATCTCGCTGAGGGGGAGAGACAACAGATAGGCGAGCAGAGGAGGAGGCTGGGCGGGGATAAGAGCCGAAGAGGCAGAGCTGCCTGGGCTCCAACCCGGTGGACTCCGCCCTGGGCACTTGCGAGCCCTCATCAAAGTTCGTTTTTGGCAGATTTAAAAGTCCACCAAAGCGTATCAAGGTACTGTGTTAATCGTCTGTTTTGCGGCTACAGCATAATGGCAACTGTTAAAAAGGGGTAAATCTGCTGACAGACTCCCTTTAAGGGTTTTTTATTGATGTGATAAAAACCTAATTGAGTTCACAAATATATATATATTCTCACGTTTTTGAACACTGTAAAAGTCTAATATTTGTAAAAAGAAAAAGCAAGTACAATTTTTATGAAATGGTAAATAAAATGTAATCTGTTATAAATAAAAATAAAAGACACAAAAAAATGTAAATAAATAAAATCTATCGCCATTTGACCAGTATGAGTGACAAAAATTGTTTTTCTGCTTTAAATACGTCATATGGCACATGAAAAGTCTCTTTCTAACAAGGCTGAGGGGGACTTGCTGTAGCTCTCGCCCTGTCACAGCTCAGGTGGTGTGTCCTTTCTGCCGCAGACGCAGCTCTGTAACGTCCACAGGTTCTAACAGAAGGTGTGTCTGGTGACAGTTGAAGATTTGAACTGAGCAGGTGCGACCACCTCAGTGAGGTGGACGGAGAAATAAAGAAAACAAACAGCAGGTGGCGCTATACAGATAGAGTTCAGTGATGGGCACAGTGGCCGTACTAAATGTTTAATTTCATGCAATTACAAAAGTATTCAGATCCAGGGGCTAGTTCTAGAAATGCAGAATATTTTTCATGGGTTAAGTTTTTACAACCTGCAAATATGTTCCTAAGCCCCCTACACATTAGCGCATTGTTGGGTGAACCCAACGCTTTTCATGGGACTGGCCGACAATCTAATGTGCATGGGGACTTTGACTCCGACAGATGATGTCGAGGTCGAGAAGGACCAGGTGTTTTTTATTTTTTCACCCAATCTTGGGAGATACACCACCGCCAGCAGCTCTCTAAGTTCTGCCCACTGACAACACATGCATTCTCAGTCGAACCTAGCGTGTATGTGTGCGGGGGGTAGTCGAGAGATAGCTGTCAGCTGTTGAAAGTGTATGAGCATCATCTGGCGGTACACAGTGTGCCTACTGGTTACTACCATGGACCCATAAGGCAGAGGTGTACTTTTAAGCATCGGGGCCAAAGTGACTCTGGAACAAGCCACCACCTACTGTAGACCTGGTGGTCTTATTTGGCCTGCTAGCCTTTTGGATCTGCTCGGGCACCAGTGCCAGTGTGACTTACCTCTGCACCCCTGCCCGTAGGCACAATGTGTACAGACCGACAATGCTGAACATAGGTACACAGAGCACTGCCGTTTTCATGAGCCTAAGGGTCAATTCACACGTCTGCATCTGTTCCGCAATTTTGCGGAACTGGTGCAGACCCATTCATTTTCAATGGGGCCGGAATGTGCTGTCCGCATCCGCTTTTGCGGATCCGCACTTCTGTTCTGCAAAAAAATAGAACATGTCCTATTTTTGTCCGCAATTGCAGACAAGAAAAGGCATTTTCTATGAGCGTTCCAGCGATGTGCGGTCCGCAAAATGCGGAATGCACATTGCCGGGGTCCGTGTTTTGCGGATCCGCAATTTGTGGATCTGCAAAACACATACGGACTTGTGAATGGACCCTTAGACTAGTGATCTCAGATTAAAGGGGTATTCCCATCACAATGATCACTGGTAAATCTGTTAGTGATTTGACAGTGATCATTTTTCTAAATACATTTTATTACCTAATTCCCACCCTTTTTTTTTTTTGAAAATAAGTCCCCTCTTACCTGATTGTTGTCTTTCGTCTCACCTGGTTACGGCCACCTCTCCTGTCGAATCCCGCCGGGCCGCGCTTGCGCAAAAGCTTAAAGATTCTATCCCGCCCGGGCCGCGCAATGTCCTGAATGACTTCTTTTCTGGCCAGTATAGTACAGAGCCGCGAACGCGCACGCCGGCTCTGTACTATACAGGCCAGGAATAAGTCACCATGGCGCATGCGCGTTCAGGACATTGCCCGGCCGGGAGAAGACGTCAATCAAGCCCAGCCGAATCCAGGAAGTGAACGTCGCGCTGGACGAAGGCAAGTATGAAAACTGAAGATGGGAATACCCCTTTAAGGTTCTCCTGGAAAGTTCAATAGATAAAAGAGGACACAGCGATCATTAGATATACTAATGGGAGACGGCTCCCTGTAAATATTCTGGGCAGAGGGCCCAGACTCCTGCACATGATCTGCCACGCTGGCATTGTGTCTGTAAAGATGGATAAGTATCACGGTGAGAGGGGGTTCTCTTAAAGGGGTAGTCCCATCAGGACAGAACTTTTCTATATTTTCCTTAACATGGCGTTGCCCCCCCCCCCACACACAATGGACATTATTATTATTATAAGGGGGGCACAATGGGGATTATTACTGTGAGGGGGGCATAACTACTGTGAGAGGGCACAGAGAAAGGACCCGCCCTGGGTGCCAAACACCCTACGCATGCCACTGCCTCTAGTATTCCTACTAGAAGTTCATTAATACATTACCAGCAACCTGCAATGAAGGTCCAGATGGGTGTTACCAGTTGGAGGTGCGTCCCTGCATAGTCCGACACTGGCACCATTGATTGGATAGTGTCAGACTGAGCAGGCACACTCCCCCAGCTGGTTACACCCATGTGGACTTTCATTGCATTCTGCCGGTGATTCATTCATGTATAATAGAGGAATGGCACAGCAGAGAGTCACAAGAATAGATGCTCCATAATTGTTGCTACATGGGGAAAGCACGTTAGGTACTAAAAGAAACATGTCATAAGAGGTGAGAGGTCCTCTTAAAATGGGCATCATGTCATTCTTCCTGAGGGCGTGCTAGCCTCTTCCCCACCATCAAACATGTTGATTGTGGGGTGACCAAGGCCCTTTACTGATGTCAACGCATTGTCACCTGGCTCCTGCGAGCGTTGCGTTCTCTTCGACATTGCAGCTCCTCCAGTGAATGGGACGGAGTTTTTTCCATTCCAGCGCCTTCTCTTCAAACAACTGACCAGTGGGGGTGCCCCGAGTCGGACCCCCACCAATCTGATATTGATGACCTATCCTGAGGATAGGTCATCAATATTGGAAACCAGACAACCCCTTAGATAATGTGATCGATAGTGAGGAGTCTCCCTCTGTAAGCCCATCAGAACCCCTAGCTGCAGATGGGTTGACATGTCCGCTGCAGCCATAACCAAGGCGTGCAGGTCTGCCATGTACTTGTGCAGAAGCTGCGCCTCATAGGTCGCCTGACTGGTATAATACAAGAGGATTACGGGATATTAGCAAAGCAATTAAACAATTGCGCGGTCAGGTCTCTAAGGAGAACAAATAAATAAATAAATAAATAAAATAAAGTTTACAAAACAATCAAAGGGGGAGATTTATCAAAAAACTGGTGCACAGCAGCCAATCAGATTCCACCTTCCATATGTCAGAGAAAGATGGACTCTTATCTGGAGCCAGTTTTCCTTTGCTCCAGTTTTGATAAATCTCCGCCAAAGAAGCCAAAGTAAAAAAAAGAAACGGACAGTGCTCTGTGAGCGCGAAGGCCTGGACTCCAGACTGATACATTGTAGCCTCAGCTCACAGAGCATTGTCTAGATCAGGGATCAGCAACCTCCGGCACTCCAGCTGTTATGAAACTACAACTCCCAGCATGCACACTTGCTTGCTCTTCTCAAAACTCTCATAGAAGTGAATAGAGCATGCTGGGAATTGTAGTTTCACAACAGCTGGAGTGGCGGAGGTTGCTGACCCCTGCTCTAGATGGATACAGTTGTTTCCACTCGGACTTGCTATCTACTTTCACACTTGCGTTGTTAATTCCGGTATTGAGATCTGGCAGAGGATCTCAATACCGGATCTAAACGGATCCGTTTTGATTTTGCACATCAGGAAGCATCTGTTCCGTTAGAATCCGGTTGTGTGAAATCAGAACGGAAAAAAAACTGATCCGTCAATAAATACATTGAAAGTCAATGGGTGACTGATTCATTTTTTTAGGCTCCTAAAAAAATAATCCGTCACCATTGACTTACATTGTTTTCAGTGCTGTATTCGTTTTTATGACCGGACACAAAACCGCAGCTTGCAGCGGTTTTGTCTCTGGTCACAAAACGGAATGCCGCTGGAATGGATCTCTTTCCATTCAGAATGCATGAGGACTAAACGGAAATGTTTTTTTCCGGTATTGAGATCCTCTGCCGAATCTCAGTACCGGAAAACAACAACGCAAGTGTGAAAGTAGCAAAAGGTTTTACTGCCTCCGAATGGAAACAAGTGTTCTCATTCACTGACGGCAAGCAGACATCTTGAATATGGTGATGAATTGATACACAAAGTATATTAGAAAATTGTAGAAATCTTCATTGCCAACCTCCGGAGATCTCCTTTAACCGCTTCTGGCAGCGCGCTGTGTACATACAGCCGTATACCACTGACATATGGAATTGCTACAATCAGTAGTGAGTCTGGTGTAATGCGAGGGGCTCAACATCACTCATGACCCTGTCGAGGCCCATGGGTCTTACGATGGTCGCTGCTGTAACGTCCTGTAAAGTTCTTCCCAGGCTTTATCCGCTGTGAATCAGTCCCCGCTCAGCCGCCATTAGACAACAATAGGTTTTGGATACACGTCCTCCTCCGTGCCGCAGTCTGGTTTCTGCGGAGCCATTACCAGCTGATTGACTGTCCCAGTAAGCGGCCCCCGGTGTATACTACTGGAAGGCTTTCATGCCAGAAGTCTGATTGAATGGTCTCTCCTGCCGGTGCTGCTTCCCACAGCCAGGAACCCTGTTTATTCTCTGGCATTATTCTCTTTACGTTGTTTGCTGCGGAGACTGATTTGCAGCGAATTGTTCTGTTCCTCCCTTAAGAGGGTCAGACGAGTTATGTGATAACCGGGTATAGAAGACTGGAGAACACAATGCACTGCACACCTGAGCGAGCGGCCGGGTCAGCATCATCTGTGTCTCCACCTGGAGCCGGCGTAGAAAAGGGGCATACCTGGGGGCAGCACAGCTGGGGCATTCACAGAAAGGTGGCATACCTGGGGGCAACACAGTTGGCGCATTCACAGAAAGGTGGCATACCTGGGGCGGCACAGAAAGGGAGGCTACATGGGGGCAACAGCTGGGCCATTCACAGAAAGGGAGCATACATGGGGGCGGCACAGCTGGGGCAGGCACAGAAAGGGGGCACACATGGGGCGGCACAGCTGGGGCAGGCACAGAAAGGGGGCATACTTGGGGGCGGCACAGCTAGGGCAGACACAGAAAGGGGGCATACATAGGGGCGGCACAGCTGGGGCAGGCACAGAAAGGGGGCATACATTGGGGCGGCACAGCTGGGGCAGGCACAGAAAGGGGGCATACATGGGGGCGGCACAGCTGGGGCAGGCACAGAAAGGGGGCATACATGGGGCAGCACAGCTGGGGCAGGCACAGAAAGGGGGCATACATGGGGCGGCACAGCTGGGACAGGCACAGAAAGGGGGCATACATAGGGGTGGCACAGCTGGGGCAGGCACAGAAAGGGGGCATACATGGGGGCGGCACAGCTGGGGCAGGCACAGAAAGGGGGCATACATGGAGCGGCACAGCTGGGGCAGGCACAGAAAGGGGGCATACATGGGGGCGGCACAGCTGGGGCAGGCACAGAAAGGGGGCATACATGGGGCGGCACAGCTGGGGCAGGCACAGAAAGGGGGCATCACAGCTGGGGCAGGCACAGAAAGGGGGCATATATGGGGCGGCACAGCTGGGACAGGCACAGAAAGGGGGCATACATGGGGGCGGCACAGCTGGGGCAGGCACAGAAAGGGGGCATACATGGGGCGGCACAGCTGGGGCAGGCACAGAAAGGGGGCATACATGGGGGCGGCACAGCTGGGGCAGGCACAGAAAGGGGGCATACATGGGGCGGCACAGCTGGGGCAGGCACAGAAAGGGGGCATACATGGGGGCGGCACAGCTGGGGCAGGCACAGAAAGGGGGCATATATGGGGTGGCACAGCTGGAACAGGCAGAGAAAGGGGGCATACATAGGGGTGGCATAGCTGGGGCAGGCACAGAAAGGGGGCATAGATGGGGCGGCACAGCTGGGGCAGGCACAGAAAGGGGGCATACATAGGGCAGCACAGCTGGGACAGGCACAGAATGGGGGCATACATAGGGGTGGCATAGCTGGGGCAGGCACAGAAAGGGGGCATGTAAAATTATTGTCTTCAGTGTATTTCAAGGGATTGTCCACTTTTAGATAACCCTTTCCATAAGCCTTATAAGAATGCATAGAGGTTTGTAATACCTCATTTCTCCTGGGGGAGGCGCTGCAGGGAAATGCAATTCTTGCTGCTAGATTTGCCCACAGATTACACCCATGATCAGCTTATGGTACTGGGACGCTTCTAAGAAAGTGAACAATGCAGAAAAGCCCAGAAGACGACAACTTTTTTTGTCTGAAAGCTGCCTGTACGAGAAGGGAGCCAACCGTCTATAGAACAATAATACTTCAGCTGTGATTATGTCATTTCATATAACCGCCTACACGTGTTTTCATAATGTTATCAGCATCTCAGGGTGAAATCCAAATAGTCAGATTCCCTCTTGAGTTTTCGAGAGTCATCGTTTATTGGTATTTTGACAAAACACAATTAATACAGTTAGAAACAAAGGATGGAATAAAACACCAAAATGCGTCTCCTGCTGACACAGTCCACGTGTTATTACATTCGCCTCCGGTTCTGACCCAGTTTTTGTAATTTTATCAATTCTTTCTGGAAGGATATTAATGCTGTTGGAGTTACTTTTTTCTTGGAAGAGTTCCCATATATTTGCATATAATTGAAAGCATGACTTCATCCGCTCCAGCTCCGATCGAGAGCAGCCTGGAGTCTCTGTGGAAAAGAAAATGGATACTTTCAGTTTTTTTTTTCGTACATTTATTATCAGCATTAATAAAGTAACAAAAAAGGGGAAAAAAAACTTAAAATATTAGGGTATTTTCACATCTGCGTTGTAGGCTTCGTCACAGAGTTCGTCAACAATATCGGAAAGGAAAGTCCTGCATGCTGAAAAAAAAAATGTTCTCGAGAGCGAAAACTGAACAGATCCAATTTTAGCCATTGGGATCTGTAAGGTTCCTTTTGAGTCAGTTATGTGCCGAATCTTCCGTTATTTCCTTTCTTCTGCTCCTACAATGGAGCAGAAGGACGGAAAATATTGGCACTCATGTGAATGAGCCCTAATCTGCGATATATATTATTAGGGCCAAGTGGACTTTGCCTTCCTTGTCTGCAGATCCTCTGTTCAGAAGGCTCCTAAGGCAGTTTAAAGAACTAAAGACACAGAGGAGAGGGAGGAAGGGGATGGAGCTGCAGTAGCTCTGCCTCAGCTTGTGTTGAGATGCATGCTGTGAGAGGGGAGGGAGAGCAGCAGAGGAGGAAGATGATTGGACATGGCTCACACCTGTCAACTCAGTACAGTTATAGACAGCTTAAAGGGATTATCCCATGATTAATGTAAAAATAAATGAAAATCAGACATTTTATACAGCTACAGAGGGATCTGGATAGATTGGAGGCTTGGGCAGAGAAGTGGTAGATGAGGTTTAACACTGACAAATGTAAGGTTATGCACATGGGAAGGAATAATGCAAGTCACCCGTACATACTAAATGATAAAACACTCGGTAACACTGAAAATGGAAAAGGATGTAGGAATTTTAATAAACAGCAAACTAAGCAGTAAAAACCAGTGTCAGGCAGCTGCTGCCAAGGCCAATAGGATAGTGGGTTGCATCAGAAGGGGCATAGATACCCGTGATAAGAACATAGTCCTACCACTTTACACATCACTAGTCAGACCACACATGGAGTACTGTGTACAGTTCTGGGCTCCTGTAAACAAGGCAGACATAGCAGAGCTGGAGAGGGTACAGAGGAGGGCAACTAAAGTGATAACTGGAATGGGGCAATTACAGTACCCTGAAAGATTATCAAAATTAGGGTTATTCACTTTAGAAAAAAGACGACTGAGGGGAGATCTAATAACTATGTATAAATATATCAGGGGTCAGTACAGAGATCTCTCCCATCAGCTATTTATCCCCAGGACTGTGACGAGGGGACATCCTCTGCGTCTGGAGGAAAGAAGGTTTGTACACAAACATAGAAGAGGATTCTTTACGGTAAGAGCAGTGAGACTATGGAGCTCTCTGCCTGAGCAGGTGGTGATGGTGAGTACAATAACGGAATTCAAGAGGGGCCTGGATGTATTTCTGGAGCGTAATAATATTACAGGCTATAGCTACTAGAGAGGGGTCGCTGATCCAGGGAGTTATTCTGATTGCCTGATTGGAGTCGGGAAAGAATTTCTCCCCCCTAAAGAGGGTAAAATTGGCTTCTACCTCACAGTTTTTTTTTTTTTGCCTTCCTCTGGATCAACTTGCGGGATAACAGGCCGAACTGGATGGACAGATGTCTTTTTTCAGCCTTATGTACTATGTTACTATATAGAACATGACAATACCTTTCTAACAAAGCTAGAACCAGCCCTGCATCTCACATGGATCCAGAGATCTCCCCATTCATTGCTCCAGTTGGTCTTCTAGATTTATTTCAAGTTGGCCGCCCTCCATTCATCCCTATGTGACTGCCGAAAATAGGTGAGAGCTGGGCTCGTCTGTCTCTGTCAGTCCCATAGAAGTGAATAGGGAGATGGCAGCGCTTGTACGGTGTGCATTAATTTCTATGGGACTTCTTAAAATATCGGAGAATGCTCACTCGACTTTTTTCGGAACTCTCATATAAATGAATGGAGAGCACACAGCGCATGCGCGGTATGCTCTCGTTCACTTTCGGGGGCCAGTTCTAGAGATATGTGCAGGTCCCAGAAGTGGGACCTGTACCTCTCTGACATTGGTGCCATATCCTAGCAATATGCCATCCTTATCGCAGATAAGACAACCCCTTTAAGGGACACCAGCTCCTGAACAGTGCACTCTAAATAGTGATAATGTCATACCATATTAGCTTGTACTCATGACAGCAGACGGAGGCCCCCCTTATAAACCCACATTTAGTAGATATTCATGTCCCATTGCTATGTCAGGTAGAACAGCAGAGCAACGTCTAAGCAGAGTCTTCCCGAGGTCACGGCTTTCCAGAAATGTACAAAATGTGAAAAGAACATTTTATTATCGGAAAAGAAGAAGATCCAAATCTCCTGACCTCATCCACGTGTCCCGTGATGAAAGCCAAGAAATGACCTGCATCGAAAAAACATCTCATGTATGGGAATATCACAGAGCCCCCCTCCCCCCGAGCAGAATAAATATGCACTGCCTGATGCCGAGGTTACAACAGGTGGCAAAAGTCCTGGGTTGCATAAAACTGGTTCATAATGTGTAATAGTAAAAATAAGCAGGTGAAATTGAGTCGTTTACAGTAAAAGGGCTTGGAAATATTTGTGGACTGAAGGACAAGCGGGTGACGGCGGCTGTGCCAGGCACAGGGCCGAGCTGGAATGCATCAGGAGAAGAGAGACTGCCCTGGAAATCCCAACTCCTGAGATTGTGAAACTGGTATCTTTACCTTCGATATGTATAAAGAGGATCTGTCTGGTGTGCAACCTGATCTGATAATGACGCCCCCTATGAATCAGGACCCCCCCCCCCCTCTGTGAATCAGGAACCCTCCCAGTGAATCAGGAACCCCTGCTCCTTGAACTAAAGAAACATCCAGCATGGAACGTTCTACTACTTCATTACTGTATTAAAGGGGTGCTAAATAGGGATGAGCGAACCCGAACTGCAATGTTCGGGTTCGTACCGAACTTTGTGAGTTCAGGTACTCGAACCCAGAGTTTTTCACTGAAGTTTGGGTGATTTTATTATTTTCCGTTATAACATGGTTATATCTGAAAATAATAGCATTCTTAAAGGGGTTGTCCAAGTTATGAAAAATAATAATATAGCACTGAAAATCTGATATGTTACTGAGCTAAGCAAGTTTTATGCAAAAAAAAAAAAATATATTTCCTCATTTCCCTGGTTCTTTTCTGGCCCTTTGTTTACATGCAATTAAAACAATCTCTGCCCCTCCCCCTGCACTGCTATGGGAGTGGCTACAAGAGCTGCCCTGAGTGACATTTCTGCCTGCTGGGAGACTCTGTAGCATGTTGTATGTGTAGGACTACAAGTCCCAGCTGTATAATGACACTGCTAAGGGAGTGAATACAAGTGCTGCCCTGAGTGACATGTCTGCCTCCCACCTGTATAATGACACTGCTAATACACACAGGATCTTCCCCCTACCTTCTTGTGCAATGCTCTCTCTAGTATGTATTGTCTCTTCACTGCCTGCAGAGCTGTGCAGCTGAAGGGGTTAAGAATCCCAGCAGAGAGTAGACGGCAGTGAAGGGGGGCGTGGCCAGCACAGTGACGTCTCGTTTACAGGCTTGTAAACGACCTTTATCAGAGCAGGGAGAGAAGCTGACATCACAGGTCATGTGACCCTCAGTGAAATCTGCGAAACGAGCCACTGGAGATAAAGTGAGTGAATTGGAAAGCTGTTACATTTGCTTAGTTAGGAACATAGAAAGAACAAAAAAAATAACTCGGACAACCCCTTTAAGACAGAATACAAAATAATATGGCCATTTACGGGTAAAAACAAAAAACAACACACCTCATCCACTTTATCAGGCTGATTGGGTCCCCAATTGACTTTAATAGGGTTCAGGGTCAAGTTCCGGTCGAATTTTGACCTGAAGTTCGGCAAACCCGAACTTCCACGGGTTCCTTCATCCCTAGTGCTAAACTTTCCCCAATTCCTACATGTTGGAAAGGTCCCTTTTAATAGGACCTGAAGCGATCAGCTGTGATCTGTGGGGAAACCTGTCAGTAAAGTGTTCAATTTCCCTACAGTGCCTCCCCAGGGGAAATGGAGTATTACACAGTGTCCATTCATATCAATGCTGGAAAGGACAGGTCCTCCAGAGCCATTGTCCACTCCAGCCAAGAGATGAGGATAAAAGACCCCTCTATTAAAATGGGTTTTTGTAAACTAGACGGACCCTTTAACCTGATAATGACCATGTGCCATTCAATTTCTGTCCCTAGAGGTTGGGTCCTCAACCCCAAGATGAAATCAGAAGAGGTTTATGACTTCTCTACTGGAGCTTACATGGCTTTCAATGAGCTATGCAATGCGGCTGCCTCTACTGAACCCGGAGATCATGACTTAAAGGGGAAGTTCATTTCTGGTATGTCTTAGATGCAGGTAAGATGATGACATCGGCAAATTCTGTAATGGCAGAACAGCCCTAGTTTTCTATAGAGCTGTCAGACCCCTTTGGCACTGCTCAGAGATTTCTATTATTGGAAATTGGATACAATGTTATATGCAAAAGGTGTAATGTTACATAGTCTATTGGTTGTATTACTTTTCATACGTTATTGCATCTTAGGCCACTCCCTTTTATGATAAGCCATGCCTTTTTATAGCCTGCCTGCCCCCTGTACTATAAGCCATGCCCCCTTTGCAATAAGTCACACCTCATTTGTGATAAACCACACCCTTTACGATAAGCTTTGCCCCCCTTCGAGCTGGAAAACCGAAACAGGTGAGCTGGGTGCAGCAGATTATTCTTTTTTTGCCACATTTACGATAAGGTTTAGTACATTTCCCCCTATTTAGAAAGTTGCATTAGTTTTCTATGAAGAAAAATCTCTACGCAGTGTCAAACGGTTTTTTTAATCTCCGAGACCCCTTGTGGCCCCCCAGAAGTGCCATTATATAGTAATAAACCAGCAGAGAGAGGCAGATGTCAAGCAGGGGGATAGCCTTCTGTGACGTCCATGTGCCCTAATAAGGTGTATGGAATTTTAACACCAAATTGCCTTTTTTCTTAAAGGAACATTCTCTTCAAAATGTATATACAATGTGGTATGCATAGTGCAAAGTCTGAGGGGTGGAGCATGACAAAGGGATATAAAGAACACCAATCCCTGTGTCAGACTCCGCCCCTTCAGGCCCCGCACCAGGTAAAACACCATTGATGAGTGTTCCTTTAAGGGATTTAAAGGCTATGTACACCTATGGGGTCAATTGGGGGCATTGTGCTCATTTTGAGCTGAAATTTTTTTTTTCAGTTGGTCTTTATTAAAAATTTTGAACCACTGTCTCTGTGCAGCCTTGAGTTTCTCTAGTAGCAGGCTCTGAATTTTCACTCACTCTTTTCCGTCAGGCAGCTCAGCTGACGGCTCCATATCTCTAACCTTACAAACACTTATTGTAGCTCAGTTCTTATCTTACCGATAAGGAGTAATTTGTACACATTTACCCCCAAAGGTGCCTTTAAAGAAGGCATGCCCAAACTGTGGCCCTCCAGCTGTTGAAAAACTACACCTCCCATTATGCCTGAATAGCCTACAGCTATTAGGGCATGCTGGGAATTGTAGTTTTGCAACAGCTGAAGGGCCACAGGTTGAGCATCCCTGCTTTAAAGGATGCTTCAAAGGATCTTTAAGAAGATGAAAAGCCTCGCGTACCGACGGACTTACCTATAAAACCTGCTCACGAGAACTTCATTTGTGAATCCCATCCCTCCCCAGAACTGGAGGCAGCTGTCACTCAGCTCTCTCGCCAGACGCCCAGCCTTTAACTTGGCCATGGACGCTAATTTGGTGACGTCATTGCCATCAATATATAATCCTATAGGAAAGAATACACACATGATTAGGAAATGGTTACATAAAGTAAACATGTATTACAAAGTATCTATAAAGGCTTGGACCCAAGGGTTTACATTAACGATACATTTGGGGAGATCCCCTTTAAGTGGGTCCTACCTCTGATTGCCCCCCTTTCCGTCTAGTAGGAGATTGAGCGTGCGCACTGCCATCCCATTCATAGTTTATGGCACTGACACAAGCAGTATTCTTTTGGCTGCAAGATCCCGTTTTTTAAAGGGCTGTCTCATGAAAAGCTCTGTCTAATTGCCACATTAGGACATATGGATGTCACATAGAGAGAGAGAGAGAGAAGAGAGATGTCCTCCACTTGGGACCCCTCTCTCCATGAGCCAGAATGGAGAGGACTCGGGTCTTCCATATATACCATGGACGGTCAGTCATCGGAATGGCCGCTATGTAATATTACATTTCTCCTTTGTGGGCTCTACAGGGGCAATGTCTATCTGATGGCGGATCACAGCAGTGGCAACCCCTTTAAAGAATTATCGTCTTATATTTGCTAAGCAACAGAGGTCGTGCCTGGCAGGTGACATCATCAGATCTCTACACCAATTCCGAAAATCTTGTGGGGTTACACCGTACAAGACTAGGGCTGGTAATATTGATACCTGCTGCCAGATATGATGGAGACGGAACCGTTCTGGAAGGTCGACATTCTGCAACTCATTATCTGTCCTGTCTCCACAAATCAATTCATTTGTTTCTTTCCTGCACTGTCCCTTTTAGGCTAGTTTCACACTAGCGTTCGGCTGTCCGCTCGTGAGCTCCGTTTGAAGGGGCTCACGAGCGGACCCGAACGCTTCCGTCCAGCCCTGATGCAGTCTGAATGGATGCAGATCCGCTCAGACTGCATCAGTCTGGCGGCGTTCAGCCTCCGCTCCGCTCAGCAGGCGTACACCTGAACGCTGCTTGCAGCGTTCGGGTGTCCGCCTGGCCGTGCGGAGGCGTGCGGATCCGTCCAGACTTACAATGTAAGTCAATGGGGACGGATCCGTTTGAAGATGCCACAATATGGCTCAATCTTCAAACGGATCCGTCCCCCATTGACTTTCAATGTAAAAGTCTGGACGGATCCGCTCAGGCTAATTTCACACTTAGCTTTTTTTTGCCAATATAATGCAGACGGATCGGAGCCACCGTCTGCATTAATATGATCGGATCCGTTCAGAACGGATCCGATCGAACGCTAGTGTGCAAGTAGCCTAAAGGAGTATTTTCTTTTCCAGAAACAGAGCCACAGTGGTCTATGGTCTGGTATTGCAGTTCAGCAAGTGACTGGTACTGAGGGGTTGTGCCACTATTAAATGTTATAATAATAAAAACCTAGTTACTTTTGTCATTTACTTTCTGATACAAAAAATCTCCAGTTGTGAGATATTCTTTTCAGTGCACTATAATGGTGCCCCTTGGTGTTTAATCTGTATAGTAATGTGTGTGCCCACCTACTGAGGTGGTCACACATGCTCAGTTCCATCCTTCAACTATCACAAACCCTAGCTGTTATGTGGCGAGAGCTGCAGCAGAAAGGACACAACCCCCTGAGCTGTGATTGGGAGAGAGCTGCTTCAGAAAGGAAATATTCCCTTAGCTGTCATAGGGAAAGAGCTGTAAAAAAAAGTAACGCCCCCCTGAGCTGTGATAGGGAGAGAGATGTAGGTGAAAGGAAAAGCCTCCTGAGCTGTGATAGCGAGAGATTTGCAGAAGAACATAATCGACCAGTGAGCTGTGATAGGGAGAGAGCTGCAGCAGAAAGGACACCCCCGAGCTGTTGTAGAGAGAGAGCTGCAGCAGAAAGGCTACCCCCCCTGAGCCTTGATATAAATCTAGCAGAACAATTGGAGCAATGAATGGGGAGATCTCTGGACCCATGTGAGGTACAGGGCTGGTTCTAGCTTTTGTTAGAAATAGATTGTCATGTACTACATGATGTCTGATTTTGGTATTTTACATTAATCATGGGAGAACCCCTTAAAGAAATACCTTAGGACAGACGGTTAGAGACAACACTACATCTCACAATACACAGAACTTGTGCCGTACAGACACTGAACCAGCAGGGGGCTCCAGTGTGACACAAGGTCTGAACGCCAGCACGAAGCCAGCAGAAATCTGGCCAGGACTAGAGTATAAGACCAAGGTGGAGGACTCACCGACCGTGCGATGCAGCAGAGACCTCAGGAGCTCCACCTCGGTGCTCAGCTCGGCCAGACGAAAGTGCACTATCTGGTTGTCCAGCAGCGGCTGGTTGAAGATCTTCCTCTCACTTGTGTATTTGATAGTTTCTTGTAGGATGTTTTCCATGGTAGTCAAAACTGAGATTGGAATGAGAGCATGATAGTAATTATGGTTTACATTATCAAATCATATGTACTACAGCCCATGCAACTAGAGAAAGGAGGGCCCAGGCAAGGGTGACTACATCCCATATTTTAATGTCAATCATAAGCCCCATCTAGGGCACACCCCGACCTAGGCATTTGGGTCCCAGGAGATGCATATGTCTATATAAATATCGCCATCATGTCCCCAAAATGAATACAGACCCCAGACCAACCTAACACCAACACACAAAACTCACACAGGATAATGGTATATATATATATATATGTATAATAATAAAAAAAAAGTGACTGCTGTGGGGCCCATGGTGAGAAGGTGCCTATTTCCTCCAACATAGAACTGCAGCTGCCACTAGGGGGAGCTCACTGTATACAGATTTTTATAGCTGTATAAATGAAAATAAAATAAATCCCACCATTCTCATATTGAGGACGTATCCTCAGGACAGGTCGTCAATATCTAAGTCCTAAAAAACAACAACTTTAAAACCCAAAATAATGTCAATAAAAACTATTCTTCCTTCCATAACAAAAAAAATAAAAAATTTGTCTTTGTTAATAGAAAAATAAAAAATAAAAATATGATAAAAAAACAAAGAGAAACGTCTTAAGAGGCCCAAAAAAAGGCTGGTCCTTGAGGGGTTAAAAATTGTCTTTACTCCGTTTTCAAGATCTGGTGCAAAGACAGAAGAAATCTGGGAGGGGGGGCACATACTATTTTATGGTAATTTTTCTTTTTTTGGGTTACGTAGAATCACGAGGCGCACACAGAGCAGTGTAAAGGGTTAATGCTGTCACTCAGCAGTGAAACAGGAACGAAGTGAGCCGTTCTGCTAGTCAGGGATCCGGGTCACCTCCTGTCTGCGCTGGACATCGCGCTCTCACAGGACGCTCAGCCCAGTCTCCATGTGACACGTTGCCCTTTTAGACTTCTCGCTGCTTCAGATATTTTCCTAGACACCTATTCCGCAGGTTGGAGAGAATTCTGACAAAAGAAAATAAATTCTACTTACCGTTCGCCGCACCCCACATCCTCTCTTCCTGGAATTGCAGCATCTGATAGACAAACCCCATGCCCTCCTCACCGATCAGATATTTACTGGGCACCCTGACATCCTCGAAAAATATCTGCGCCGTGTCCGACGACTTCATGCCCATTTTGTCAATTTTCTTTGCGACGTGGACACCTAAAAAAACAGAAGAAAAATGGTACAAAATGAAAGTGTTTATTTCCTGCTGGTGCCAACATATACAGTAGCACTGAAGGCAGACTGGCTGGGTATTCATTTGGGTACCCGATCCAGGGCACGAGTATTGAGGGCTACATTTAAAGTGAATGTCCACGCTTAAAAACATTATTTTTATGCCGATTCATTTCTTAATATATCTCCTTACTGTACAGAATTCTACTCCTCTGATACAAAGCTCCAAAACCCCTGCACAGCTACAGTATATAGTAATAGAATTGTGTTTTCCGCAGCCACCACCAGAGGGAGCATCAGAGCTAACTCCAGTCCTGATCAAAAGTTTAAAGGGAACCTGTCACCAGGATTTGGGGTATAGAGCTGAGGACATGGGTTGCTAGATGGCCACTAGCACATCCGCAATACCCAGTCCCCATAGCTCTGTGTGCTTTTATTGTGTAAAAAAACTGATTTGATGCATATGCAAATTAACATAAGAGTCATTTCTTACTTGTGTGACCAGAGAAGAGTCATATTTTCAAGCTCTCACTCATCTCACGTTAATTTGCATATGTATCAAATCGTTTTTTATACTCAAAAGCACACAGAGCTATGGGGACTGGGTATTGTGGATGTGCTAGCGGCCATCTAGCAAGCCATGTCCTCAGCTCTATACACAAAATCCAGGTGACAGGTTCCCTTTAAGACCACTTGAAAAATGGCAAAAAATCATATTTAGCATGGCTGGATCTTAACAAGGTTCCAAGTAGAGCTTCAACATGCAACAAGAAGAATTGGGATGAGACTAAACATTTTTTGAGCATTCAATTTAATGAAAACCACGAATAAACTGAAACAGGCTGTTTTTCAGCTGATCAAAAGTTTAGGACCACATCCCCAAAAAAAACGAAACCCCCCCCAAAACAGAAATCCAACTTCCAAACATGTACTCAGTAATGAGTAGCTCCGCCGTTATTGTTTATCACTTCCAAAATTCGTTTCGGCATGCTTGGTGCAAGCGTTTCCATGAGGTGAGTGGGAACACTTCTCCAAGTGGTGAGGACGGCCGCACGAAGGCCATCTACTGTCTGGAACTGTTGTCCATTTTTGTAAACTTCCCTTGCCATCCATCCCCAAAGGTTCTCAATTGGATTTAGATCAGGGGAACACACAGGATGGGCCAAAAGAGTGATGTTATTCTCCTGAAAGACGTCCCTTGTCCTGCGGGCATTGTGTACTGTAGCGTTGTCCTGTTGAAAAACCCAGTTGTTACCACACAGACGAGGGCCCTCAGTCATGAGGAATGCTCTCTGCAACATCTGGACATAGCCAGCGGCCGTTTGACGCCCCTGCACTTCCTGAAGCTCCATTGTTCCACTGAAGGAAAAAGCACCCCAGACCATTATGGCGCCCCCTCCACTGTGGCGCGTAGAAAACATCTCAGGTGGGATCTGCTTGTCATGCCAGTAACGTTGGAAACCATCAGGACCATAAAGGCAAAAAAAAATCTCATCAGAGAATAAAACTGTCTTCCACCTTTGAATGTCCCATGTTTGGTGCTCTCTTGCAAAGTCCAAACGAGCAGTTCTGTGGCGTTCAAGGAGACGAGGTCTTTGAAGACTCTTTTTGTTTTTGAAGCCCTTCAGTCTCAGATGCCGTCTGATGGTTATGGGGCTGCAGTCAGCACCAGTAAGGGCCTTAATTTGGGTCGAGGATCGTCCAGTGTCTTGACGGACAGTCAATTGGATCCTCCGGTTCAGTGCTGATGAAATTTTTTGGGGTCTTCCACTTGACTTTTTTGTTCCATAATCCTCAGGATCATTTAAGAAATTCCAAATGACTGTCTTACTGGTTCCCACCTCAGCAGCGATGGCGCGCTGTGAGAGACCCTGCTTATGCAGTTCAACAACCCGACCACGTTCAAAAAGGAGAGTTTTTTTGCATTTGCCATCAAAACGTGTGACTACCTGACAGAAAATAACAATGAATCCACATCTTTGCACAGATTTGGCCTTTTAAAGGCATGTGGTCCTAAACTTTGGATCAGCTGAAAAACAGCCTGTTTCAGTTTAATCGTTATTTTCAATTAATTGAATGCTCAAAAAATGTTTTGTCTCACTCCCATTTCTTCTTGTTGCATGTTGAAGCTCTACTTGGAACCTTGTTAAGATCCAGCCATGCTAAATAGGATTTTTTGCCATTTTTCAAGTGGTCTTAAACTTTTGATCAGGACTGTACATACTGTTAAAGGGCATCTGTCAGCAGGTTTGTACCTATGACACTGGCTGACCTGTTACATGTGCACTTACTTTGCAGCTAAAGGCGTCTGTGTTGGTCCCATGTTTATGTGTGCCCGCATTGCTGAGAAAAATTAATTTTTTAATAAAATTTTATTATATGCAAATGAGCTTCTAGGAGCAACGGGGGCGTTGACATTACACCTAGAGGCTCAGCTCTCTCTGCAACTGCCACGCCCTCCAGGCAGGAAAAACATCATTACTCCTGGTCCTGTCATTCAAAGCGTGGAGGGTGCGGCAGTTGCAGAGAGAGCTGAGCCTCTAGGTGTAATGTCAACGCCCCCGTTGCTCCTAGAAGCTCATTTGCATATAATAAAACTTAATTTTTCTCAGCAATGCGGGCGCATATGAAGATGGGACCAACACGGATGCCTTCAGCTGCCAAGTGCACATGTAACAGGTCAGCCAGTGTCATAGGTACAAATCTGCTGACAGATGACCTGTAATACATTGAACCCAATCATAGCTCGGTATGCAGTAAGCTCCCCCTAGTGGTGGCAGAATTTACCAATTATCTATGCAGGGAAAAAATGAAAGCTCTATTAAGAAATTATTGAGAGCAGAATTTTGGACCTAAAATGGACAGTGAAAAAATGTGGACATTCACCAGAAGACCCCCCCATGTGATCCAATACATGCTAAATTCTGGGTCTGGCCCACATACTATAGGATGATATAGTACATTTCCGGGCGATGTGTCATCAAAGGGTACGCCAGCAGAATACAGATGAGATGTGAGAACTAAAAATCATCAGATAAGCCAAATTCTAGGAAACCATAGGCAGGCTGACCGTACACATAGCAATAACCCGTATAGATGAGTAACCCTTAGTCACGTCATAGGAGATGGTAAGCGGCAGGGGAGACGGGTGAATACAATGGGGCACAGACCAGAGAACAAGTCTCTTTTGTTACCTGCAGGCAAGGCTGGCGCCAGCACCCGGCCTACCCGGGCAAATGCCGGAGCCCACAGCTCCTGCAGGGGCCCATAGCACAGCTGCCAGAGGCCAGGAGCAATGAGCGCTTCCATCAATACAGATAGAAGCGCTCATTGCTGGAGCGCAGGGAGCTGCAGTCCTGTCACTCACCGCTTAGCTCTCAGCGCTCCTCCCCTCCTTTAGGCCGGCAGCGCACAGAATGGTGAAGCAGGAAGACTTCTCCCCGCTCCACCATTCAGCCTGCAGGCACAGATCGCGCTGCCAGCCTGTGTGGGTGGAGCCTGCAGCCTGGTAATCTACATAAGCTCCACCCACACAGTGTTGCAGAGCGATCTGCGCCTGCAGGGAAGAGAGGTAGGTGAGCTTCAGGAATGGGACAAGGTGAGTAGGTACTGTGTTTTTTGTGGGCGCAGAGGTCTTTATTACTATGGAGGGGGCACAGAGAACTTTATTACTATGGAGGGGGCACAGAGGTCTTTATTACTATGGAGGGGGCACAGAGGTCTTTATTACTATGGAGGGAGCACAGAGGTCTTTATTACTATGGAGGGGGCACAGAGGGCATTTCTACTATGGAGGGAGCACAGTGGGCATTACTAATGTGAAGGGGGCACAATGGGCATTTCTACTATGGAGGGGGCACAGAGCCAGAGGGCATTACAACAATGAAGGGGGCACAGTGGGCATTATTACTGTGAAGGGGGCACAACTTGCAGGATGACAGGCCAAACTAGATGGACAGATATCTTTTTTCGGCTGATGTGTGTAGGAGGAGGAGTGGGGCAGGCCGGGAATCAGCCCCTGCTCCTCCTACACAGCAGCGCCATGTGTCACAGTATCCTGCTGATGGGGAGCGCAGATCCTGGGAGGAGCCGGGGGACTGAGGCCAGGAGGATTTATTGTTTTGGTTTTTTTTCACTTCCTGTGAAGGGGGCACATCTGGGCATAACCACTGTGAAGAGGGCACTGGGCACATATCTTGGCATATCTACTGTGAAGGGGGAACACATCTTGACATATCAACTGTGAGGGGGCACATATCTTGGCATATCTGTTAGGGGGCACATATCTGTGTAAGGTATTTAATCTAGAATACATGCAGTTTCATTGCTGTAAGCGCTGTGCAAAATGCCACAAGGGGCCCACTGAGACTATCACCCAAGGGCCCACATGAACCTGGAGCCGGCCCTGCCTACAGGTAATAATCAGCTCCGCGCAGAGACGTTAGGGATTAATGTGTCACTCGAGGCAACACATTCTGCTCCAACAGTAAAGGTGGAGGAAATGATGTGAACGATGTAGCTCCATTTAACAGTATAGTTCTGCGCTGAGCCACAGAGGAAACTGCTAAACTGGCAACTCCCCAATATAATGTAGGTCTCATAACCCAGGAACGATCTCCCCCTAATTAACATATGAGGATGCTACCAGATATCCTCACTGGTGGATTAGTTACTGGTAGTTGATGCTTCTCTCCTTGCCATAAAACATATCAGCTCTGCACGCATTAAAGGGGTATTCCGGTTGTAAGAAGTTATCCTCTATCCACAGTATTAGATCTGTAGGAGTGCTACCAATGGGACCCCCACTGATCACAAAGATGGAGACCGCTTACAGCTCGGAGCCCCTCCAAAATGAATGTTGTGGCAGGTTGACCATGTACTCTGCCGCTTCATTCATCTGACGGGCATTCCGGAGGCAGACGAGTACGGCGCTCAGCTATTTCCAGAAGTCCCCATAGAGATGGATGGAGCAGCAGGACGCATGCCCAACCTGCCGCTCCATTCATTTCAGGGAGCTCCGAGGGGTTTGGGATCCCTGTTCTCGTGATCATTAGGGTTCCCGAGAGTAGGACACTCACCTGTCTAGTAGTCATAGGGAATATCCTCTAACAACTGGAAATATCCTGTACATAGGGAATTTCTTCTAACAACTGGACTACCCCTTTAACATCCTAATGGGCTTGTGCTTTCACAGAGCAGCCAACCTGAACAGGCAGAGTTGCTATGAAAAATGTCAGGGCAGTCTAAGCCCCTGATGAAACAGGGACTGGGTTTCAGACTACCGTAGACTCCAGTAGACAATGCAGTTAAGCTGGAGTCATGGAGCTGTGTCCTAATGGAGCAGAGCTAAATACATTGCAGGTACGGATGCATTCACATCACCGTTTAGCCTTCCGTTCTTCTGATCTGTCAGAAAAAAAAAATATGGATCCTGTAAAAAAACGGATCCTGTTGCATCAGTTGTCATCCGTTTCAGCCATTTCTATCTGCATGCAGTACTTTTGTTTCCGTCTAAAAATACAGATCTCAGACGGAAATAGCTCAAATGGAATACAACTGATGCAACAGGATCCATTAATTTTTTACTGTATCCTGTTTTTTTTTTCTCTCTTTCTTCTTCTGATGGATCTGAAGAACGGAAAGCTAAACTGATGTGAACTCAGCCTAAGCACTTCCCAAAACTAGAAGGCAGCCATGTTTTTCTAATCTAATTCATTTAAAGGGGTATTCCATACAGAAATATTTATATTCTAGACGTTTTTATAAAAGGTCTAGCTTGATGGGGGTCCTGCCACTGGGAAGGTCCCCTGTTCGCCTCAGCTGCCAAACATGAGCTAGGAGGCGTTTGAATGGAGTACTGTGCTCATCTGTTTTGGTCAGTGCCGTAGACTTTGAATGGAGTGGTGGGGTGCATGCTCCACTGCCGCACCAGCAGGCTGGACGGAATGGGGGAACAGGATCCAACGGCTGGCACCTGGTCGAGGTCCTAGCCGTTGGATGAGTATCTAGTATTTATCTAGTATTTATCACCTGTCCAGTTCTTCTGCTTGGTATAGTCCTTTAAAGGCTATGTACTCCTTCAGAGGCAATTTTTGACTGCATTTTACTCATTTTTGTCTAAAAATCATTTTTTCAATTAGCCTTTATTAAAAATATTGAACCGTTCTGTCACAAAGAGTTAATTGTTTTTCTAGCAGTGTGCATCCTACTCCTTTCTGCCAGTCATCTAATAACCATTATCTCTAATTTACTAAGAGGGCATAAACACTTTTTTAAGCCACATTCTTATTAGTAATATAAGAAATTAGCTATAATGAGTGTTTATAATGTCAGAGAGCAGAGATAAGGAGTCCGTCTGCTCCTGGTCTGACGGAAAAGACAGAGAATCCGAAGGGAGCTTCTAGAGCATCTCAGCTCTGTACAGAAAAAAAGGGCTCCATATTTTTAATAAAGACCAACTGATAAAATAATTTTTAGCTCAAAATGAGTACAATGCAATAATAATAGAAAAATGTCCCCCCAAAGATGTGTTTTGTTTTTTTCAGTAGAAAACATGGTGCATAACACACATTATCAAGGAGCATGAGTTTACCGGGTGTCTTCATGGGGAGACAAATAAGAGACTTATTTTTGTGGGGGGGTCCGGAGCTTGTGTTTGTAAGGAGACACATCCAGTCAGCCTGGCAGCCATTAGTGATCCACATCTTGCTTCCGTTGATAATATAGTCGTCCCCCTTTCTCACAGCATTGGTCTTAATACCTAACGAAGAAGAAAATTTGTGAAACGACAGTTGTTGGTGGCATGTGTTTAAATAAGAATTGCTTAATGTTTCCATTCACTGGCAGCAAGCAGAGATCTTGAATTGTTGAGCAACTGAAACACAAAGAATATATTTTAAAAAATGTGGTAGTGTAAGGAGAAGGGTGCACTCCATACCTAGCTAAATGCGCAAAATAAATGTGGCAGAATATGGGCTATTTTCTATGGCTCCTGGACGCCTGCATCAGACACTCAGTTAAGATAGACTTGACCTAGTAAAGTGCTAAGCAAGCGCTTCCACCATCTACTAGTGATTGCTTAAATTTCCTTGCATCTCAGCATGAAAAGTGTCTTCTTTTACAACTTGTGGTTGTAGTACTACATCCCCATCATCTGTGATTGGCTGTTATGAGACATGGCTGCACCTCTTCTATTCACAGGACCCTATAGATTACACATCCAATGGCAAGCTGATGACATTTTTTTTCTGGTCCCTATGCTCGAGTCGTGGCCGTTCTCCATATCAGGATTAGGCCTCATGCACACAAACGTATTCTTGGTCCGCATCCAATCCGTATTTTTTGCAGGTCGGATGTGGGCCAATTCACTTCAATAGGGCAGCAAAAGATGCGGACGGCACACCGTGTGCTGTCCACATTCATATGTCCGTTCCGCGGCCCCACAGAAAAATAGAACATGTCCTATACTTGTCTATATTATGGAAAAGGATAGGAAAGCTCTATAGAGCGCAGGACATTCCGTTCCGCAAAATGTGGAACTCTTGTTTCCGCAATTTGAGGACCGCAAAAATGGCTGCAGTCATGTGCATGAGCCCTAAGAAAGAGAATGGAGCGACTGTTAGCGACAGCAGCTCCATTGTCTCTATTTCTACAGAATTATATAGTGCACTGTGGCACACAGGAGAACGGTCTTCTCTTACAGCCAATGTCATACCCTGTCAATCAATGCTGAGAGGATCCCATGCATCAAATTTAGCCCTACTAGCTCTGTTCACTGACTCTACTATGTTACCTGACCACACCCAGTTCAGCACCTGAATACTTGGTAAAGGGTACCTGTACACTTAAAAAAAAAATTCATATGTCACAGTGACACATCAAAGGTTTTGATCATTGGGGCTTTAAGTGCTGAGACCCCAATGATCACTAGAACTAGGAGAAAGAAGCCTTCAGACAGAGCACTGTCTCTCTTTGCTACAGGAGAGGAACTGGAGATAGCCTCATAGACTTTCTATTGAGGTTATCTCCTACAGCAAGGAGAGGGAGAATGCTTTAGGTGAATCCTTCTTTCTCCTTAGTTTAGAAATTGGTAGGGGTCTTGGCACTTGGACTCCCATTGATTTCTAGACCAATGAGAAGGAATCTCTCAACTGAACTATTCCCTCTAATTTTGTGAACTTTCCTGATAAGTTTCTGTACTGCTGTGATTGATTTGGATTGCCATTGACCTTCTGCTTGGATTATTGTTTTGCATGAACTATGCTAGCCCTAGGTTTCTGCTTGATTAACTACAAATTTTGTCTCCTGATTTTGCTACTATGATCTGTTTATCATTGACATATCAAAGGTTTTGATCATTGGGGGTCAAGTGCAGAGAAACCCACAATTGTTAGAACTAGGAGAAAGTATTGCTGGGACTGATTTAATTTGCCTTTGACCTTCTGCTTGAATTATTATTTTGCATGAACTATGCCAGCCCTGGCTTTCTGCCTGATTTATTACAAATTTTACTTCCTGATTTTGCTACTATGAACTGGTTGTACTCACTTTAGCCATTCACAGACTCCAGGCCACGTTACCTGACCTCCATCCATTGCAACAAAAAAGAAAAGATTCACTATCCAGGTATCATTTGGGAGACTCAGGAAACCCATCCTTGTGGTCCATGGGTGTCCTAGCAGTCAGACCCCCACCAATCAGATTCCCTATCCGGTTGACATGGAGTAAAGTTTATATTTTGGCACAACCCCTTTAAAGAGCACCTGTCAACATGATCAACTCTATTAAACCAGGCATACCACCTAGTAGGGTGCATCCTGCTACTCACAGTGATACCTGTCTTGTTCCCAAGAATAAAAAGTTATTTTTTTATGCATATGAGGTTGTCAGTGCACTGCGGGGCATAGCCAGCACAGGAAAATTGAGGTGCGGAGGTGCACTGAGATGCTTAAAGAATAAAAGTCTTTTTTCTTGAGTCCACCGCAAACAATTTTCACAAGTAAGGAATCATTTTAACCAGCCAAATAAACCCTACCAAGAAGTATGCCTAGTTAAATATGTAACGCCCCAGAGTGGCATTACCACTTCTTAACCCCGCTACTATCTCTAATGGGCTAATATAATGTCATCTTGTGTTTTTATTTTAGTCCACTACACAGTGAATTCCTATTTCTAATATAACTGTTCAAATGTATTATGCGTGGTTCACCAGCAGGTGGCATCAAACATGGCAGAGCTACAATTAGGTAGAATGGAACCTTCCATTCCATTCTAACCCCCCTCTGTGGAGGAGTGGGCTCTCTCCACTTTCTGCAGGAAGGATGGGGACCAGAGTTAGTGAGTTCCAGCTCACCCCCTGCCAAGAGAGAGTGTGCTGGGCATATCTCTACTGGACGTGGCCATGCCAGCCAGAACACCTTCAGCTCTGCTCGCCATGGAGGCCAAAGCATAAAGCCTCAGGAGCCATGAGTATAGTTCCCTGGCATAACTTAAGAGTCAGACTACAAAGAGGGAAGTGAAGCAGACAGAAGAGTCTAAGTTTTACAGCCAGCCTGTCAGTACAGCAGAGCCAGAGAGAAACAGATGTAGCAAAGACGAGTTTGCCTGCCAAGTTTTAATGCTAAAGCCTGCTGGTACCAAGATAAAGCTTGAAGTTTGTCTTGGATGAACATTTATTCAAGTAAAGCTGCTGTTCAACTTTATATAAGGTCTGGACTCTATTCTTTCTTCAATCCCTCAATTATTCCCTCTATATATTGCTTCAGAGCCAAAGCCTGGGTTCCAGCCGTATCCAGGTAGGAGCACCGTGACACATAAAGGGACATTTTAGGACGCACTATATCACTCAGCATTTCTACACCTGGGAGGCGCGTCATTACATCAATTAAGGGCCCTGGGGGTGCTCATTGCAAATAGTGTTGATCCTGCTGACAAGTGCTCTATAAGTTGATGGTAGAGTCTCTCCATCTGTAGAAGAATCACGGTTCCTCACTTTTCACACAGTTCCCTGATCAATTTCCATGCAAATTGACATCAAGTGGGGACAAGTATTCCAGTGACAGGACTTAATTAAAATGAGATTTGGCGTTAGTCGAGGAAGCCCTCATCTGACAGAACGAAACTGTGACATCTGCAAGTCAGAAAAATGCAATTAACTTCTGAAACATCCAGGTCTATTTGCAAACGGTCATGTTGGGTGAACGGCATACGGGTGTGCCAGAGTTGGTCGGGAAGGATTAACGTAACTTTTGTAGCAATGAAACATAGTCACTAAAAATGAAAAGTTCTACAACAGGCCTTACATATGCCTTGTTCACAACTTTAAGATCTCCGCTTTCTGTCAGTGATTAAAAAACACTCTTGTCTACACTCAGAGGCAGTAAACCTGTCCATAGCTGAGAAGTGATACAATTGTATCCAGTCTCTGGTCACTTGATACGGTGTATCAGTAAAGCTCACAGAGCGTTGTCTAGAGTGGATACAATTGTGCACCATTTGTAGTTCTGGGTTCTGCTCTCAAAAAGTTTACTTTGTCTATTTTGGAGTCTGACTCTATTACCTACTTGCCACATCAGATCCTGCTCCGGTCTCGCTGACCCCCAGACAGGCCACCGCATCTCCAGCTATAGTTGGCGTCAAGAACTGATGCTTCAATTCATCGCTGCCAAACCTGGAAAATAGGGAAGCAAAAAGAACAGGATCAGCAAAGACTCTCCGTAATTCTATAGCAAGCAGTTGTAGTAATGGGGTTTTTTTTTGTTTTTTTTTTGGTGGGTGGGACCTGTGTGGTGGTACAACGCACATGACCTCACCCTGCTGAACATGGGGGTACTGATAGTCTGGCACTTGAGAACACTAACAATATTTGTCCATTGTGCGGCACTATTACATTATGTTGGTAATATCTGAGCACTCTGTGGCGGTGTGTAATCTACTTAGGCATTGTGTGGCACTGAACAGTATACCGTTTTGAAAGGCAGCAAAGAATGGCATCGCTATTTAGGCAACAGTATGATGGAGTTACTTGGTTAACATATGGCACTGCTATTTTGGCACTATCCTTCTACAGTGGAATACTTACAGACACTGCACTTGGTAACTTCGAGGCACGTAAGCCCACCTTGGGAACGGCCCAAACCAGTAGTGTGAATTGCAAATATTCTATTTGTGAATTTTTATTGCGAATATCGGCACTTCGAGACTTTGCGAAGATGTAGAATATTGTGCTATATATTCGCAATCGCGAATATTCAAGATTTTCTTTTTCCATCAGTAAACTCCCTTCTTGCTTGTGGGCCAATGAGAAGGCTGCAATATCTTTGTCTGAGCTTAGCAACATCCCTAGCAACCAATAGGAAAGTTGACTACCCCTTACTATATAAGAACCTCCCCAGCAGCCATTTTCTGCAGTTTTTTTTGCAGTTCTGAGAGAGAGAGCAGTGTCATTGCTCTGTGCTCTGTGCTTTCATCTGAATCCTATTCCTTATCCAATTACATTAGATAGTTAGTTAGCTCATATATATAATACAGACAGTTAGTTGGAGATATCCTGATATAGTGTAGCTGATCCAGTGCAGGGTGTTAGGCAGTGTGATAGGGATTAGTGTTTCTCTGCTGTCCATACATACATGCTACAGACATAGTGCTGCGATGTCACAACAATACTTAGTGCACCAATCAGTAATACTGTATCTACTCAGACCTGATAAAATGTGAAGTTGCATGTATTGCACAAAACATATGCGCATGATTAGTGCTGATTTGCGCAATCGGGAAAATAATGACTGGAGATCACCAATTCTAGAATTCAAAAATTTATAGCGAATATTAACCGAAAAATTCACGAAATATCACGAAAGCGAATATTGCCTATGCTGGTCATCACTACAAACCATTTAATAGCCACCCACTTATGGATGGGGATTACATAAACCTAGCCCACTTTCAGTCTAGGATAGCCTGAATTTGCCAGAACTGGCTCTGATAATTAGGACATCCCCTGCAAATTCAGGACTGTTGGCGACTGACCGTATCCATCATTAGGCTAGGTTCGCACCTTTGTTTAGAGCCCTCTGCCATCCAGAAAAAATAAAAAAAATCACTGGCTGAGGCAGGTCCTCACTTAAACAAATAACTGGCCATGCTATCATTTCCTATGGGGCCAGACAAGACTGGCGGGAAACCGGGAAGAGTCGGAACAGGATCGGTGGGGTGAATATGGTTTCTTTCATTATTTTGCACCACTCTGAGCCTTTTTGCTAAATCAAAACTATTGTGACTCCTTAGGTTGCTATCTTATTGGTCAGAAAAAGAGTCCGGTGACCTATGGGGCTCCCTCTTTGTCCCTTTATATGGCATGGGGACGTCATAAATGAGCGGCCATATTTATACTTTTTCACATCGCTCAGTGGCTGCATGGTTTTGTCGAATATGGCGTGCTACACTGTTAGGGCTCATGCACACGAACTTATTTTCTTTACATGTCCATTACTTTTTTTTGCTGACGTATATGGAACCATTCATTTCAATGGGTCCGCAAAAAAACGGAAGTTACTCCGTGTGCATTCCGCAAAATACATACGTTCATGTGCATGAGCCCTTAAACAAACCGGTAGACCGCTCGGTGGTCCAGCAATATTAGTAAAGCTGCATAGATAATATAGAAGCGTGCATTCCTACGGATGTTTCTGCCGCTCCGCTCCAAGCTTCTGCAACAGCTTCATGTCGTGAGGGTCACAATGCTCTCGTCTGCAGAAACCAAATGCTCGCTATGTGTGAATTTTTCTTTTTTAGAGTAAAAAAAAAAAAAAAGTACAAATTAGCCGGCTCCACTCGACATTTACAATTGGCGCCCTTGGATTTTTTTGATTTTTTTTTTGCGTAAGCAAAAATAGGGACAGAAGTAATTTTCACTTACTCTGCAGTGTCATTGGTATTATGCAAATTACATTGCAGATTTGACCTTTAAAATAAGTGAAGGGATGGAAAACATCTAAATTAGAGGATCAGACTTGTCAGCTCTTTTCCAGGGACCTGCATTACACAGATGGAGATGATGGGGGATGTCATTCTGTGAATCTTCTCAAATTGTTTTCACATTTTAAAATTCTTTGCGGCTGGTTAATTACCAGGTAAAGCGGACAAAAGAGCAGAACTATCATCCCGCGTCGTCTCTAAGCCTACTAACAAGACTAAAACGTGATTATGTCGCCCACAACAATACACGTGTTGGAGCTTGTAAGTAAAGATCCGCAGCAGAAAGGAAAAAGTTTACAGAATGTAAACTTCTGAAGAGAAGGAAGATGCCTATTATACTGACTACTGCTAAAAAACATTGCTCCAGACTGCTGTTCTAGGGGGCGCTCCAGACTACACAACCAGACTGCTGTTATAGGGGGAGCTACAGACTACACATCTAGACTGCTGTTATAGGGGGCGCTCCAGACTACACATCCAGACTGCTGTTATAGGGGGCGCTCCAGACTACACAACCAGACTGCTGTTATAGGGGGAGCTACAGACTACACATCTAGACTGCTGTTATAGGGGGCGCTCCAGACTACACATCCAGACTGCTGTTATAGGGGGCGCTCCAGACTACACAACCAGACTGCTGTTATAGGGGGAGCTACAGACTACACATCTAGACTGCTGTTATAGGGGGAGCTACAGACTACACATCTAGACTGCTGTTATAGGGGGCGCTCCGGACTACACATCCAGACTGCTGTTATAGGGGGAGCTACAGACTACACATCTAGACTGCTGTTATAGGGGGCGCTCCGGACTACACATCCACACTGCTGTTATAGGGGGAGCTACAGACTACACATCTAGACTGCTGTTATAGGGGGCGCTCCGGACTACACATCCAGACTGCTGTTATAGGGGGAGCTACAGACTACACATCTAGACTGCTGTTATAGGGGGCGCTCCGGACTACACATCCAGACTGCTGTTATAGGGGGCGCTCCAGACTACACATCCAGACTGCTGTTATAGGGGGTGCTGCAGACTACACATCCAGACTGCTGTTATAGGGGGCGCTACAGACTACACATGCAGACTGCTGTTATAGGGGGCGCTCCAGACTACACATGCAGACTGCTGTTATAGGGGGCGCTCCAGACTACACAACCAGACTGCTGTTATAGGGGGAGCTACAGACTACACATCCAGACTGTTGTTATAGGGGGAGCTCCAGACTACACTTCCAGACTGCTGTTATAGGGGGCGCTACAGACTACACATCCAGACTGCTGTTATAGGGGGAGCTCCAGACTACACATCCAGACTGCTGTTATAGGGGGCGCTCCAGACAACACATCCAGACTGCTGTTATAGGGGGCGCTCCAGACAACACATCCAGACTGCTGTTATAGGGGGAGCTACAGACTACACATCTAGACTGCTGTTATAGGGGGCGCTCCAGACTACACATCCAGTCTGCTGTTATAGGGGGCGCTCCAGACTACACAGCCAGACTGCTATTATAGGAGGCGCTCCAGACTACACATCCAGACTGCTGTTATAGGGGGCGCTCCAGACTACACATCTAGACTGCTGTTATAGGGGGCGCTCCAGACTACACAACCAGACTGCTGTTATAGGGGGAGCTACAGACTACACATCTAGACTGCTGTTATAGGGGGCGCTCCAGACTACACAACCAGACTGCTGTTATAGGGGGCGCTCCAGACTACACATCCAGACTGCTGTTATAGGGGGCGCTCCAGACAACACATCCAGACTGCTGTTATAGGGGGCGCTCCAGACTACACAACCAGACTGCTGTTATAGGGGGAGCTACAGACTACACATCTAGACTGCTGTTATAGGGGGCGCTCCAGACTACACATCCAGACTGCTGTTATAGGGGGTGCTGCAGACTACACATCCAGACTGCTGTTATAGGGGGCGCTACAGACTAAACATGCAGACTGCTGTTATAGGGGGCGCTCCAGACTACACATGCAGACTGCTGTTATAGGGGGCGCTCCAGACTACACATGCAGACTGCTGTTATAGGGGGCGCTCCAGACTACACAACCAGACTGCTGTTATAGGGGGCGATCCAGACTACACAACCAGACTGCTGTTATAGGGGGAGCTACAGACTACACATCCAGACTGCTGTTATAGGGGGAGCTCCAGACTACACTTCCAGACTGCTGTTATAGGGGGCGCTACAGACTACACATCCAGACTGCTGTTATAGGGGGAGCTCCAGACTACACATCCAGACTGCTGTTATAGGGGGCGCTCCAGACAACACATCCAGACTGCTGTTATAGGGGGCGCTCCAGACTACACATCCAGACTGCTGTTATAGGGGGCGCTGCAGACTACACATCCAGACTGCTGTTATAGGGGGAGCTACAGACTACACATCTAGACTGCTGTTATAGGGGGCGCTGCAGACTACACATCCAGTCTGCTGTTATAGGGGGCGCTCCAGACTACACAGCCAGACTGCTATTATAGGAGGCGCTCCAGACTACACATCCAGACTGCTGTTATAGGGGGCGCTCCAGACTACACATCTAGACTGCTGTTATAGGGGGCGCTCCAGACTACACATCTAGACTGCTGTTATAGGGGGCGCTCCAGACTACACATCCAGACTGCTGTTATAGGGGGCGCTCCAGACAACACATCCAGACTGCTGTTATAGGGGGCGCTCCAGACAACACATCCAGACTGCTGTTATAGGGGGAGCTACAGACTACACATCTAGACTGCTGTTATAGGGGGCGCTCCAGACTACACATCCAGTCTGCTGTTATAGGGGGCGCTCCAGACTACACAGCCAGACTGCTATTATAGGAGGCGCTCCAGACTACACATCCAGACTGCTGTTATAGGGGGCGCTCCAGACTACACATCTAGACTGCTGTTATAGGGGGCGCTCCAGACTACACAACCAGACTGCTGTTATAGGGGGAGCTACAGACTACACATCTAGACTGCTGTTATAGGGGGCGCTCCAGACTACACATCCAGACTGCTGTTATAGGGGGGCGCTCCAGACTACACATCCAGACTGCTGTTATAGGGCGTGCTCCATCCTACACATCCAGACTGCTGTTATAGGGGGCGCTCCAGACTACACATCCAGACTGGAGGGCATCCAGACATAATGGAGGGCATCATACACAGCCTTGAAAAATATGATTGATGGCCTCTGGTGACCCTCAAAAACATTTGGAGCAAGCGCCTGCTGATCTGACCATCTAAAACATTATGGGCGAGGGCCTGCTGCCGCATTGGTAACTCTAGATAACCTGGGCCGATCGTACATCCCCGAGACAGCGACGATCCATTCAGATTTCTTCCCTATCAACTTTCGATGTTATTTTCAGCACCAACCACGGTGACCACGGGTAAGGGGGAATCAGTGTTTGATTCCGGAGAGGGAGCCTGAGAAACGGCTAAGGCTACCACATCCAAGCAAGGCGGCATGCGCGCAAATTACCTATTAGGTATAATTAGGCAAGGGCCTTTAGGTGAGCTGACCCTCTAAAAGATTGTAGGTGAGGGCCTGCTGCTTAACTGACCATTAAATTTTTTTACAGTGTTCAAAGCAGGCCGGGTAGCCTGAATACTTCAGCTAGAAATAATGGAATAGGACTCCGGTTCTATTTTGTTGGTTTTCGGAACTGGGGCCATGATTAAGAGGGAAGGCCGGGGGCATCCGTATCGCGCCACTAAAGGTGAAATTCTTGGACCGGCGCAAGATGAATCAAAGCGAAAGCATTTGCCAAGAATGTTTTCATAATCAAAAACGAAAGTCGGAGGTTCGAAGACGATCAGATACCGTCGTAGTTCCGACCATTAACGATGACGACCGGCGATCTGGCGGCGTTATTTCCATGACCCGCCGAGCTGCTTCCAGGAAACGAAAATATTTGGGTGGGGGGAGTATGGTTTGAAAGCTGACAAATTACACTGTATGTCACAGATACATTTTTGAAGTGCACACGTTACACTGCAGATGTTGCCCTGGTAATGTCACTGTCACAAGCGGACACCGTCTACGGAAAAAGTACACTGGATGTCACAGAAAGTTTTTGGAAGCGCACACGTTACACTGGAGATGTGGCCCTGGTAAGGTCACTGTCCGCAGCGGACACCATCTATTGAAAAAGTACACTGGATGTCAGGTATTTTAGGGATGCGCACACTTTAAACAGGAGATATGGCGCGGATAATTTAACTGTCTGCAGCGGACACCGTCTACGGAAAAAGTACACTGGCGGTCACTGATATTTTAGGGATACGCACACTTTACACAGGAGATGTGGCGCGAATAATTTAACTGTCCGCAGCGTCCTATTACACGGAATTTAGCGCAGGATGCGCTAAAAATATATATTGCTGCTGTCACACACAATAGTCCTTAAAAGGACTTTTGGGTCTCTGAAAAGTTTTTGTATAAAAATCTTCCTATTACACTTCCTACACTGTCTGTCCCTTCCTATGCACAGCTCTCGCTAACACTGAGCAATTTAGCGCAGGTGGCGCTACAAACCTATATATAAAAATAATAATAATAGTCCTTACAAGGAATTTTGGGTCTCTGAAAAGGTTTTGTACAAAATAAATATTCAATTACACTCCCTACACTGTCTGTCCCTTCCTATGACTATGAATGAGCAGAACATGCGTCATTGGGTGCTATATAGCACCCGATGGCGCGTTCAAGCCAGACAATCACTGTAATGCCAGTAGCCAACATGGCTACTGGCATTACATTGAGGGCAGTACTTACCTGAGTGCCGAGTACCGCCATGTGCCGAGCATACTCGATCATCACTACTAAAGATATGAATGGTTGATAATCCTAATTTATCACAAATCTAGAACAGCATATAGGTCACCCCCAAGATATTATGTTGGAGTAAAGTGTTCAAAACACATGTGCCGGATTGTGAGGAACCTTCACAGCCCCAGCAACAGAGGAATGGAGCAATCTTCTTGATGAAGCAAGACAATCTCTTCGCTTGCATCATTAGTCAAGCGGCTGTTTAGGCTGTCTCCCCCTGGCAGGCTTCATGGAATATCATTACTGGTAGGACGGACATTTTCTGAGACTAGCAGCCTGGCATAAATCCCAAGCTATAGCTTTGATTGATTTCCTTGGGAACCAAACAGCAAATGCTGATATATGAGCAGCTATAGCAATGATTTAATAATTCTATTAATGAGCCAAATAAAAGTTCTGTCAAGACTCAACACTCAAGGATGTGGAACAAGTCTTCTCACGTTGCTAAGCGAAGAGATAGTCATATGGTCTCTGGTGATCAGTGATATACTCACTGTTCTTGGTGGCCAGTGGTGTACGGTAATCCATGTTCTTGATGGTCAGTGATGTAATTAATGTTCTTTATGGTCAGTAATATAATGAATGTTCTTGGTGGTCAGATGTACCTGGTGATCATTTATATAATCAGTGTCCGTGGTGGCCGGAGTTGCCTGATGATCAGTGATATAATTGAAGATCAAGGTCAGGGCCGGCTCCAGGCTCATGTGGGCCCTTGGGCGATAAAGTCTCAGTGGGCCCCTTGTGGCATTTTGCACGGCGCTTACAGCAATGAAACTGCATGTATTATAGATTAAATACTGTACCTTACACAGAGCTACAGAGCGGATATATGTGAGTCAGTCCTTATGTGCCTGCTTTTATTTTTGTACCTAGTGTTTCAGTCCCTCAGGTCTACTCACAGATATGTGTCCCCTTAAAGTAGATATGCCAAGATATGCCCACTTTATAGTAGATATGCCAATATAGGTGCCCCTCACAGTAGATGTGCCAAGCTATGTGCCCCCTTCACAGTAGATATCCCAAAATATGTGCGCCCTCACAGTTGATATGCCAAGATGTGTGCCCCTTCACAGTAGATATGCCAAGATATGTGCCCTCTTACGGTGGATATGCCAAGATATGTGCCCAGTGCCCCCTTCACAGTGGTTATGACCAGAGAAGTGAAAAAACAAAACAATAAATCCTCCTGGCCTCAGTCACCCGGCTCCTCCCATGATCTGCGCTCCCCATCAGCAGCAGCAGGATACTGTGACACATGGCGCTGCTGTGTAGGAGGAGCGGAGGCTGATTCCCGGCCTGCCCCACTCCTCCTCCTACACACATCAGCAGGACCATGTGTGAGGACATCGTGCTGCTGCTGTGGAGCGCTGGCGGCTCAATGGTGGAGCGGGGAGCAAATAGTTCCCTGATTCAGTGGCGTGCCTACGGTTTCTGGCACCACCTTCGCCCTCAATACTTTAAAAAAATTGTACCCCCTCACAGTAGTATTGCCCTCATTGTACAACCTTGACAGTAGTTTTGTACAGAAGTGTGCCCCCTCACAGTAGTTATGCCCACATTGTGCCCTCTCACAGTAGTTATACCCTCTCGGTGCCCCTTTCACAGTTGTAATGCCCTATGTGTGCGCCATTCACAGTAATAATCCCCATTGTGCCCCCTTCATAGTAATAATCCCCATTGTGCCTTCATAGTAGAAATCCCTATTGTGCCCCTTCACAGTAATAATGCCCACTGTGGCCCCTTCACAGTAATAATGCCCTCTGTGCCCCCTTCATTGTAGTAATGCCCTCTGGCTCTTTGCCCCGTCCATAGTAGAAATGCCCATTGTGCCCACTTCACATTAGTAATGCCCTCTGTGCCCCCTACATAGTAGAAATGCCATCTGTGCCCCATCATAGTAATAAAGACCTCTGTGCCCCTCCATAGTAATAAAGTCCTCTGTGCCCCTCCATAGTAATAAAGACCTCTGTGCCCCATCCATAGTAATAAAGTCCTCTGTGCCCCCTCCATAGTAATAAAGACCTCTGTGCCCCCTCCATAGTAATAAAGACCTCTGTGCCCCCTCCATAGTAATAAAGACCTCTGTGCCCCCTCCATAGTAATAAAGACCTCTGTGCCTTCTCCATAGTAATAAAGACCTCTGTGCTCCCTCCATAGTAATAAAGACCTCTGTGCCCCCTCCATCATAATAAAGTCCTCTGTGCCCCCTCCATAGTAATAAACACCTCTGTGCCCCCTCCATAGTAATAAACACCTCTGTGCCCCCTCCATAGTAATAAACACCTCTGTGCCCCCTCCATAGTAATAAAGTCCTCTGTGCCCCCTCCATAGTAATAAAGTCATCTGTGACCCCTCTGTATTAAAAACAAAAAGACATGAACTACTCACCTTGTCCCATTCCTGAAGCTCACAGTCCTCTTTTCCCTGCAGGCACAGACCGCTCTGCAGCACTGTGTGGGCGGAGCCTATGCAGATTACTGGGCTGCAGGCTCCGCCCACACAGTCCAGCAGCGCGATCCGTGCCTGCAGGCTGAATGGTGGAGCGGGGAGAAGTCTTCCTGCTTCACCAGAACGCCACTGGCCTGAAGGAGGGGAGGAGCGCTGAGAGCTGAGCGGTGAGTGACAGGACCTAGCTCTCTGCGCTCCAGCAATGAGCACTTTTATCTGTATTGATGGAAGCACTCATTCTTTCTGGCAGCTGTGCTGTGGGCACCTGCAGGAGCTGTGGGCCACGATACTTGCCCGGGAATGCCGGGTGCTGACACCGGCCTTGATCATGGTGATTAGTGATATAATTAGTACTCTTGGTAGCCAGAGGTACCTTGTGGTCAGTGCTATAATCAATGTTCTTGTTGCTCACAGTACCTGACAATCAGTCATGTAATCAGTGTTAGTGATGGACGAACATCGGCCGGGATGATTCGCGAATGCGAGTTCACGATCAAATGTTTGTGAACCGTGCGGCCCCTTTGACTTTAATGGCAGGTGAACCTGAAAAACTTTCAGGCCGTATTTGTAGCCTCCAAATACTTACTAGAAGTGCACAAATAGTCCCACAACATGGACAGTGACATACCAGAGGGGGATCATTGGCAAAAATTCCCACAAAAAAATATGTATTTTAATCAGGGGCCATTTTTATGCATCTTAAAGGGAAACTCTCAAAAATGTGCCCAGCTGGAGCCACGAAAATTTTTATTTTAGGCCACGTGAGTACAGGCCCCAAAAATTAGGCATTCACCTGACAGAAAAGAACTTGTGATTATGTGGCTGGAGGTACAGTAGGCTGTCACTGGATAAAAATTATACTGCAGGCCAGTACAAGCCCCAAAAACTAGGCATTAACCTGACAGAAAATAACTTGCGATTATGTGGCTGGAGGTATATTAGGCGGTCACTGGATAAAAATGTTACTGTAGGTCACTGGAGTACAGGCCCCTAAAATTAGGCATTCACCTGACAGAAAAGAACTTGTGATTATGTGGCTGGAGGTACATTAGACTCCAGCCTGGTGCACCTGCCCAACCCCTACCACCCCTGCGGAACGCCTGCCTCTTCCTCTGTCTGTCATTTTCAAATTGACCCTGTGCCTAAGTCCCTAGAGAAGAGCAGTATTTGTGGAAGCAGGTACAGTGCCTTGCAAAAGTATTCACCCCCCGCTTGACTTTTTTTGGTGATTTGTTACATTACAGCCTTAAGTTCAATGTTTTGTTAATCTGAATTTTATGTGATGGATCAGACACAAAATTATTGTTTAAAAATAGAAAACAGAAAATTGGCATGTGCGTGTGTATTCACCCCCTTTGTTAGGAAGCCCATAAAAAGCTCTGGTGCAACCAATTAACTTCAGAAGTCACATAATTAGTGAAATGATGTCCACCTATACTAGCCCTCAATCAGTATTTTGTGGAAGCAGGTATATCAAACCCTTCAATTTGTATTTTGTGGAAGCAGGTATATCAAGCCCCTTAATCAGCATTTTGTGGAAGCAGGTATATCGCAGTCCTCAATCAGAATTTTGTGGAAGCAGTTATATCGCAGGCCTCGATCAATATTTGGTGGAAACAGGTATATCACACCTGTTGCAATTAGTTGTTCCAATAGCGTTTGTCCCTCTATATAGCTGCGGTATCTCAGCAGAACCGCACACAACTGCTGCACAATACAAATGCACTATAATATACTTTTTATGCTAGAAAGTATATTATAAGTATATCACACCCCTCAGTATATCACACCTATCGATAGCACACCTATACCAGTCCTTAAAAGGCTTTTGTGGCCCTATTTTCTAGCGTTTGGTGTCCCTAACAGCCTGTCCCTGCTCCACACAGCAACCTCTCCCTACACTGGCAAAACACAGACTGTAAAATGGCGGCCAGAACGGGTTCTTTTATAGGGTGGGGGTGTGCTGAAACATCTCAATTTCACAGTTCTGTCCCACCTAATGGATGTGTCATGGGTCAAAGTTCAGCGCAGTGCAAAAGAATATGGCACCGGCGGACATCGACATATGTTCGCATGTTCGTAGAATCACAAACCGCAAGGCCATCTCTAATCAGTGTCTATATTGGCCAGAAGTGCCTTGGTAGTCAGTGATATAAAAAGGATTCATGGTGGTCAGAATCAGAAGCACATGGTGGTCAGTGATATAATCAATGTTCTTGGTGGTCAGAGGTACCTGGTGGGCAGTGATATAATCTATGTTCTTGGTGTTCAGAGGTACCTGGTGGGCAGTGATATAATCTATGTTCTTGGTGTTCAGAGGTACCTGGTGGGCAGTGATATAATCTATGTTCTTGGTGGTCAGAGGTACCTGGTGGGCAGTGATATAATCTATGTTCTTGGTGTTCAGAGGTACCTGGTGGGCAGTGATATAATCTATGTTCTTGGTGTTCAGAGGTACCTGGTGGGCAGTGATATAATCTATGTTCTTGGTGGTCAGAGGTACCTGGTGGGCAGTGATATAATCTATGTTCTTGAAATGATGAGTGTTATTATAGGGGGGAAATTCAGAATTTGGTTAGGTTGTGCTCAGAATGTAATTAGGTTCTTAATATAGCAAAAACGAAAGAGATTATAACTGATTTTAGGAGAACAAGGAGGACAGCACTTTCTCCTCTCTATTAGTGTTGAGCAAAGTTATAAAAAATTGAATTTGGCTGCTTCTCCGAATTTCACAAAGAAATTTGCTTCATGATGAATTACTTCCTTATGAAGCGCATTTATTTTTATGTAGCGAGCACCAGGGGCGTCGCTAGGTTAAAACATTCGGGGCCTGGGCCCCGGATGTTTTGTCCCATGCCCCGAAAGTCCTGCCTACCTGCTAGATGCAACTGTATTGCCGTACACAGAACGGCAAATACAATTGAATCTAATATTGGGACGAGGCGAAGGACCTGTGGTGACATCACAGGTCATGTGATCAGCAAAACAGGCTGTGATAGGATGACCAGGATGATGTCACCATCCAGGTCATCCTATCACAGCCTGTTTTGCTGTTCACATGACCTGTGATGTCACCAAAGGTCCTTCGCCTCTTCCCAGTTCAGGATTGGACCGGAGTCAAGAGGAGAAGGAGCCTAATGGTGATGTCTGTACAGGAGAGGTAAGTGAAGGGAGAGGCAGAGAAATGCTGGGAGTTGTAGTTATTTAACTGGGATGTATTTTAGGGCTGAAGGGAGGGATGTTATTGACATGGAACTGTGTGCTTGAGGTGGCTGGGGGAGGGAGGGATGTTATTTACATGGGACTGTATGTTGAAAGTGGATGGTGGGGGGGAATGATGTTTATGTACATGGGACTTAATGTTTAGGGTTTAGGCTACGTTCACACTTGCGTTTGGTGATCCGCTTGTGAGATCCGTTTCAGGTCTCTCACAAGCAGCCCCAAATTCATCAGTTTAACCCCAATGCATTCTGAATGGATGCAGATCCATTCAGAATGCATTCGTTCGGCTCCGTGCGGTCCCCCGTTCCATTTTGGAGGCGGACCCCAAAATGCTGCAAGCAGCGTTTTTTGTGTCCGCATGGCCTTGCAGAGCCAAACGCATCCGTTCTGACTTAGGCTACTTTCACACTAGCGTTCAGAGCGGATCCGTCTGCATTATATTGTAAAAAAAAGTGTGAAAGTAGCCTGAGCGGATCCGTCCAGACTTTACATTGAAAGTCAATGGGGGACGGATCCGTTTGTAAGATTGAGCCATAGTGTGTCATCTTCAAACGGATCCGTCCCCATTGACTTACATTGTAAGTCTGGACGGATCCGCACGGCCAGGCGGACACCCGAATGCTGCTTGCAGCGTTCAGGTGTCCGCCTGCTGAGCGGAGCGGAGGACAAACGCTGCCAGACTGATGCATTCTGAGCGGATCCGCGTCCGCTCAGAATGCATTAGGGCAGTACGGATCCGTTCGGGGCCGCTTGTGAGAGCCTTCAAACGGAGCTCACAAGCGGAGCCCCGAACGCTAGTGTGAAAGTAGCCTAACAATGTAAGTCAATAGGGACGGATCCCTTTGCATTGACACAAAATGGTGCAATTGTAAACGGATCCGTCCCCCATTGACTTTAATGTAAGTCAGGACGGATCCGTATTGGGACTTAGAAATTAAAATCTAATACAAACGGATCGGTCCTGAACGGATGCATTTGTTTGTATTATCGGTGCGGATCCGTCCTGTACAAGTACATGACAGATCCGCACGAACGCAAGTGTGAAAGTAGCCTTAGGGGGTGATGTTTACATGGGATTGTGCGTTGGAGGCGGCTGGGGAAGAGGTGATGTTATTTACATGGGACTGTATCGTGGAGGGAGGATTATAACTACAGGGAGCACTGCAAATCCAGGGGACATTATAGGCGTTCTTATTACTACTGGGGGCTCTATAGGAGGGTCTTGTAGATCTGCCTTATTTCTACTAAGCGCACTATGGGGGCCTTATTACTACTGTGGGGTCTGTAGGGAGCTTTATTACCACTGGGGGAACAATAGGGGGCCTTATTTCTACTAGGGACTCTGTGAGGGTATTATTAATATGGGCAGGGCATTGTTGAGGAGCATTATCACAGGTTGGGGCAGTGTTACTAATAAAGGCATTCTAGAAGGGAATTACTATTGGTGGGACTATGAGGAGCACTATTACTATGGGGGGCAGTAATGTTTCTTTAGGATAGTATTTGGGGGTATGGGGGGGGGGGTTGAGGTTTTGGCATAGCAAGCAGCAGGATAACACTGTGGGGACTCCAGTTGGGGGATAATGATAGAAAGTGAGGAAGCTAAGATGTCTGTGTGTCACACTCTGCAGAGACGAGGCGGCTGAGAGAAGTTGTCCAGACCGAATGGAGAAGATGATGACAGAGAGGAGACGTCACCTGAAGGCCCTGGATGTGACAGGTAAGTGCCGCTGTATAGCAAGTACAGCATAGTGCGGGGGGGGGGCATATTTATTGGGGCTTGTGCCCCGAATCTTTTGAGACCCTAGCAACGCCCCTGGCGAGCACGACGACAGGGAACTGCGATCACGCCACCTCCCCGTTATTGCTGATCGTGGCATCTGAGATTAACATTGATGGCTTTCAGGGGTTAATCCAGTAGAAAAAAACATTGCATTGGAGGTGGCTCGTATGCTTCACAGATGTCCATGGAAACACAGTGTGACACACATTACACAAGTCTGGAATGGTAACCCGAAGAAAGGTGAAGAAGCCTTGACTTCAATATCATCATAAGAAATGTTGGCTCGAATTTGCAAAAAAGTATGAACAGTGGACAGTAGAACATTAGAAACGGGTGATTTGGAGTGATGAGACGAAAGTGAATAGACTGGGTTCTGATGGGTGGAAATGGGTCTGGAAGAAAGAAGGGAAAAGGGGGCTAACGGATCGAGAAATTGAAGGAACTGTCAAGTTCTTGGGAGGAAGCCTCATTATATGGGGTTATTTCACAGCCAAAGACGTTGGATACTTGACCAGGATCGACGGTGGTCTCAATGCTGAGCTATATATGAGTATCCTACAAGACGAGTTACTTCGTACACTTAAGTTCTATGGATATGAAAAGGACGACATAGTGTTCCAGTAGGACAACGATCTGAAGCATATGTTGAGATTGGCTGTAGTGGATGGTGAGATATGGAGCTTGAAAGTCAAAAGTTCAAAACATTGTTACCCTTTTGCTTGTTAGTGTAAATGGAGAGGAAGTAGAAAGGGGAGATGATCTAAGGTTTGGGGGGCTTTATAATTCAAAATATTGTATCTTATATGGTAAGGAAGGCCCAACAAAGGCTTTTCTTTTTGAGGAAGAAAAAGAAAGCTAGACTTCCATCCCAGCTATTTTTTTAGTAGTGTAATAGAGAGTATTCTCTCCTATTGTATCACAATTTGATATAGAAATACCACTGTGGAAATAGGAGAGATATGGCTAGGGTAGGTAAGACTGCACGGACAATTGTGGGGGTTGAGCTCCCGAGTTTGGATATGGTATATGCTAGCTGTCTGTATAAGAGAGCCTGTAGAATAAAAGCGGATTCAGCTCACCAAGATTATGAGTCATTTGTTTTGTTACCACCTGGCAAAACACACAGAACCTTTAAGGCATGAACGAAGGACTGAGGACTGAGGTTGTATCAGATAATATGGCTCTTTCCTCATCATCTTATTTTCGCACATATATGCACAGGCATTTAAGAATTGATGTACTTTTGGTTATGGGTTTTGACAGGTTAGATTTGATTTCTTTTTAAATTTCTGCCTGTACTGTAGGCACTTTAGTTGTGAGTGTATTGTATGCACATGGTTCTGTAGATGACATTGTGAACATTGTACATTTCTGCTGGACAACTCTACGGCACAACAAGCTACAAGGTTAGTTGTAAGTTACAATGACAATAAAGTCTTATATTATTGTATCTATATCAATGCTGTTAGTGACCATGGGTATCTGGTGCTCTGGAATATAATCAAGGTTCTTGCTGGTCATAAGTACCCAGTAGTCTGTGATGAATGTTCTTTGTGGTCATTGATATGATCAGAGTTCCTAATGGTTTAGGTACCTGGTGGTCATTGATTTTGGTGGTAGAAGTATCTGGTGGTAATTGATATGATCGGAGTTCTTGATGGTCTAGGTACCTTTGATATAATCAGTGTTCTTGGTGGTCAGTGGTACATTCAGGATCTGGTACCTTTGCTTTATATTCCTTTTTAGTATCTTTTAGAATCCCTTGTATTACAGTAGTTGATGAACCATTACTACCTGATGCCTCCTTCTCTCTACCTACTACTCTATGTTTTCTCCTTGGTACCCTTTCACTATTCCCTGATGTCTTATTGGTGTTGAAATATTTATTTTCTCAATGAAGATAGTGACCTTTTATGATTAGAGTGATTTCATGCACAGTAGTCGGCATCAGCTCTAGTGTGGGTAACATCAACAATGCTTAAACTATGGTAAAATAAGCTATTTTGACTTTGAGGTCCCCCTCAGGACCCATGGCCATCACTATGGCTGTTACATCAGTAATTCTGCCAGTGCCTCTTCCAGTAGTAATGTCTCTTTCACCCTCTTCAACTATGTATCTTACTTTATATTTTTAGGTGCCCCTCGTGGTCCTTTCATTCTGGACCATGATGCATTATATAAGTACTGCATTCAATCCACCAACACAGTTCTAGATGTGGACTTGTTTTCATGCTTCCTTGACATGGGATTTATCAGAACCCTGGATCAGTAGGATCAGTAGGACCATCTACTGCCAAGACACTTCTTTCTTGCAGGATGATATAGTGGAGACAGGCCTCCATTTAATGGAGATAAATGGCAGTACTTTACCTGGAGAGAGCTGGTGTAGCCATGTCAGACTGAACGCCTATGGCCATTGGTATGCCTCCACAGTTAATGTTCCCAAGTTCTTCAGCAATAGCAATACTATAGGAGAAGTCCAATCCCATTCCACCATATTCTAATGTAAAGAAAAGACAAAACAATGGCCATATTAAAAAAAAAGTTCAAACCAATATGATGTACTACCCAAACCATTACAATGGATATCAGGCCTACTTTTGAAGTCCCTTGATTGATAATTTTGCTATGTCTTGAGCTTATTAAAGTTCAAAAACATTCTTCAAGAAGTTACAAGGATAAAGAAAAGAACTACAACTTTCTTTAACATGTTCCTAGTGTCTTGAGGCTTGATTGAAGGTAGGTTGGAGTCTCCAGCCAGGTTGGCATGAAGGGGTACGGTGGATCATCATCCAGATTGTGTAAGTTACTTGGGTTTTGGGTCAGGTAACTAAAGGAAGCTTTCCATGCTACCTCTACCAACATTAGGACTTCTCTTTACCATGTGACATTACATGGACACCACAAAAATCAATGTAAGTCATTTTTTATGCCTTCCTGATGCCTCCTACTACATCCCTTGTTATTGGTAGTCAGACTGATAGTAAAGCCTCCTATGATGTCTTTTTTAAGTTTTTTCGAATGTCTCAGATCGTTAAACGTTTACCTGACACATCCAATAGAGAGACATTTGTAGCACGGGACAGTATTTTTTGTATATGTTAACTTTAAGCTACTGTGGTCGGTGGGGCTACTTTTGTGGTAGTGCCCTATTTGTTAGAAGGATCCCTTGACATTAAGTTGATCACAAAATGTCTCTCTGCTGGGACCCCGGTGATCAGCTGCAATCTGTAGTTAAACCTGGCAGTAATTTTTTAATTCCCCTGCAGCACCCCCACAGGATCCCGTGACAGGTCCTCCAGAGCGAGAGACGCTCTATGTAACTGTTCTCGACTCTAGCTAAGAGATGAGCATCCCGTAAAGGGACCCCCCCCCTTTATTAAAAGATTGTGCAGTGCTATTATATTGATGACCTATCCCAGGTCATCAATATCACATCGGTGGGAGGTCCAACTCCCAGCCCTCCACGTCAATCGGCTGTCTTGAGTGCTGCTTACAAATTTACTGTACATCGTCTCCTTAGTAGAGGAGGAGCAGTGTAATCGCAACTATTCGACCCATTCAAATGAATGTCATTACACTGCACCCCTCTGCAAAGGAGACCACCGTACATTCAGGTAATCTTGAAGTGGAAGCAGCACTCAAAACAGCTGATCGGCGAGTGGTGCCAGGAGTTGACCCCCCCACCGATCTGATATTAATGACCTATCTGCATAAGTTATCATTATAACAGCACTGCACAACCCCTTTAACAGAGTGTATGGAACGGGGTTTATAAACTGGACAACCCCTTTAACATTTATTTTTTGTATATTAGCATCTTATACCTCTTTAACATGTTTTTGGTATATCTGTCATATTTATTTGTATATTTTGCATCTTTTGGCCCATTTGTAATGGCCTGGGGTTCCGTTCTGTCAGATTTCCCATGATTTTTGATGGACAGAACAGTATGTTGTATGCTGCACTCAGAGGAGGATTGGCCATAGACCTTACAGGGAAACTTCCCGGTGGGCTGATGTCCAGGGGGCCACTCAAGCCCTCCTCTCTGCCACTGGCCGAGTATATAATGAGTGGTAATTAACGCTGTGAGAATCAGGTACTCATGTACCCAGCCAGCGACCGCACATGCCCTCCTGAATTCAACTGCTGTGGACCGCACCTCCTAAGCCCCCTGCTCCATACCTTAATGAGAGACAACTGGAGGAGGAGGACAGCAAATGGCATCTATTGATGGCCACCACAGAGGAACAGCCTTTGAAGACTTTCTGTGTGTTCTATAGTTAAGTTGAGATGATATTTTGCACTATGGTATTCTGCCTTCTGCCAATTTGGACCCACCAACAACATGGGGCCACTTTTAGTTTGTACCAAGGGCCACTTTAAATTTCCAATCCTCCCCTGGTTGCAGTATTCTTGCTGTCAAAAAAATGGAAACCCAACAAATCCATCAAAGGGGTTTTCCGAGAATTAATTATTCTGGATAGGTCATCAGTATCTGATCAGTAGCCCCGCGGCCTTCTCTCAGCTTTCCCTAGGCCATGTGACGTTGCGTTCTTCGGTCACATGGAAGTGAATGGGGCTGGGCGCGATACCAAGCACAGCCACTATACAATGGATGGCGCTGTGCTTGGTCAGCAGGGAGAAGGCTGCGGCGGGGTCCCGGGTGTCTGACCCCCACCGACCAGAGGATAGGTCATCAGTAAAAACTTCATTAAAAAAAAAGGCTTCATGACTGTATGGAGGGAGTATAAAAGCAGGAGCCCATGTGCGTGACATCTTATCTCATGTACCGAACCCCAGGGCTTCTGTGTTAGTCCCTGTAAACTCTATGTACTATATTCCTGATAGTACGCAGAGCTGATTCATGTCTCTCAGCGCCCGACAGCCACTTGGCGCATAGTAAGCAGTGCACACATACAGAAATTGCTTTGCAGGTGAAAGGAAGGAGAAGGGGTCGTGACATTTTTGGAGAAAATCTAGAGTAAGGAAAATCAGATAGGTGTCCCTTTTTATTTCTAATCTGTTGCTGGTAGATTGGGGTCGGGTCAGGAAGCCCGGGAGATGGCGTTTCCTGCTGGAGTCAGCTCTGCACCTGCCGCCCTGAGCTCCGGACATGACCGAAGATGACAGATTCTGAAGGATGGCGAGATTTAATTAGCCATTTTTAATACAGCTCTCCCGAGATGTTACATAACCGAGAGACGTGCCGTTAAAGATCCCCGCATATCAGTGAGTGTATTCATGGGGGCTGGTGTGATTAACCCTCTTGTATCCAGTGGAGCATCTGTATGGAAACCTGCAGAAGAGTAACTTGAAATTCCTAAGCCTCTATGCAAATTCTGGGATCCCCCACCTACCGTTTGCGCACTGGTAGATACCACAGCACAAAAATTTACATACTGCGCCTTTATTTTTAATTTTTGCAGTGTGTGGATGAGAAATTTTATTTTTTAAAATCTCATCTACTTTGCTGCTACTTTAAAATGCTGCAAATTTGCCCTATGCAAACCCACCACGGTAAATCTGCACCATATCCTTCCCATGTGGATGTACCCTTAAAGGCTATGTCCATCATCGGGGGCGTAGAGAAGAATTCACTTCGATCCGAATTTCAAGAAAAATTTGATTTGCCACGAATCCAAATTTCCTCGCGCTTCGTGGTAGTGAATCTAATTTTCCTAACAAAAAAAAACATACCTAATCCATTTGCTCGCAGAGAGGCCACCGCAGCCATCGTGACATCATATCACGGGGCGTGGTGACGTCATCAATAGGGATGAGCGAATCCACTTCGGATGAAATACCTGAAGTCGATTCGCATAAAACTTCGTTCTGATACTGTACGGAGCAGGAGCTCCGTACAGTATTAGAATGTATTGGCTCTGATGACCTGAAGTTATTACTTTGCGAAGTCTCGCATGTTAACTTCATAAATCAATTTTTACTGTACAAAAACATTTCCCAAACTCAGGTTCGGTTCCAAGTGGTACCTTGGAACCAAACTAGAGTTTGGGAAATGTTTTTTTACTGTAGAAATTGAGTTATGAAGTTATTATGCGAAGTCTCACGAGACTGTTTGGATTACCGTTTGTGCCAAGTAAAGCAATTGTTCAACGTTACTACAAGTCTGGACTCCATTTATTCTACCTTCTACACCATCCAAGTTCAACTACTCTTTTTTGCACTGCTTCAGACTACGCTACGTCTGAGATCCACAGATATCCAGGTAGGAGCACCGTGACACGTGCATACAACATCCACAGAGACATTGTAGACCACTCTACACCACAGGGTTAACCACCCTGTTCCTCCCCATTTGAGAGTAGAGCGCTGGTTCTGCGTCTTGCCAAGACTGGAAGGTAGAAGAAGCTGGCGACAGAGCTCCTTCTACAGATTTCTCCAAATTGTCCTCAAGTAAAGCTATGTTGCTACTTCTGCATCTATAGACACTGCTGTAAGGTGAGGGACTACAGCCAAAACGCCCATCACCAAATAACCACCTGGCCAGCATCACCTAAATGCTGAATTACCACCAACCAAACTGCCTCAATATCTTTGCTGGTGCCAGAAAAGAATTGCACTAAATCCTGCTACTACTGTATGTCGTTCAACACTTCATCAGGGCCACTACCACTCCCATCTTCTATGCCAGCTTCTTAGGGGGTCTCTGCATATCCAGTCCAAACTATGCTCTGTGAATCCAGACTGATACATTGTAGCAAAGCACCAGAGAGATCTGTGCAGTTGATGCTCATATGTTTAGCTCATGCTCTTCTCAGACCACATTTAGCCTAAGCACCAGGAAATCTCCCAGCATACTCCAAATGTATTCGTAGACCCCCCCCATAATAAATCCAGTACATGCCAAAAGAGCATTTTGGGTCAGTATGTGTCGGCTGCTATCTGGGCATGATCTAGGACACTGCTTATCTTGAGCTTCCTGGTTCATGAATAGAACACCAGACCTGCTGTAAATACTGACACAGTTTTTTATTTTTTATTTGAAAGAACAATATCTTTTATTTCTACCGTGGTCAGAAATGTTTAATCTTTTCTGCATAGTTTTCGTTACTATTGCCCATAACCCATCTGTGTGATGAGTACAAGACGTGAAAGACGATACAAGAAAATCCTTCCTTTATGAAAGCTTTTAGCTTCAGAATACAATCACGAAGCCTCCTCGAGACCGTGCTGGAGATAAAGCAGCTGCTCAGATGCCTGCGAACGTCTTCCCGCGGCGTCTAATCCCATAGAAATGTATTTTGGAGCTTTCCTAACAGCTGCACAATCGGCAATTTGCAAACTTTGGATAAAAACAAGATCATTTTTCAATCACGTCGCACAAAGACATTTCGACGGATGGGAAAAACTGATTTACAAATGTCACCGAGTGTAAACAGAGCACACCGTCGAAGGAAGTGCGGAGTGTAGATAGAAAAAAAACCTTTAAAGGGGTTGTCCGGCCCAGTTTCTGGCAATCCCAATGGACGGAACTGGCACCCAATAAAAAAAAAATAATTTAAAAAAAAAAAAACATCCACCTGTCCGCCGCCCCGCCGTTCCAGCACAGCTGACCCTTTCCCGGCTGCTTCTTGGTCCTGTGATTACTGCGACCAATCACTGGCCTCAGCGGTCCACTTTTCTCTTCTTCTCCGCCCCTTGCAATAGTTGGCTATTGGTCACACCAAGGCATCACAAGGGTTAAACTTTTGCAACAGTTCAGAATTTGCAGGGACCATCCCTTCTTTTCAGACAGTCCTAGCAAATTTGGGCTGTCTGGGACTTAAATGGGTGGGGCTTATGTAAACTCTGCCCATAAGTGGGCGCTCCTGAGCCCCGAATCTACCAACTGCAATATAATGATTTCGGGATCTGAATTTTCCCAGAGATTCCTGCAGCAGTGTAAATAGTTGTCAATTATCTTCTACTGTCTGTGGATTAGCGAGTAGAGGGGGCAAGGGAACAATTTTTTGACAGGAGAGAAATGTATTTCTGCATTGCCAGGAGGAATAACAGAGGAACATGACATCTCAAGAGTTCTAGGGTAGGAATCTTTTCCCAGTGCCCACAATGGGCATGTGAGCATCGCAAGTGGACCATGCAACAATGAAAGAAGGCCTGAATCACGTTAGATCAGGTGAGCAACCAACTGTGTATGTGTCTCTAACCCGGGGAAGGGATGGCACCAGGATGCATTATGGGAAGGATCCAAAGCTGGCGTAGGCAGTGCGATGCTCTGGGCAATGTCCTGCTGGAAAATGTAGGTCCTAGCATAATGTAAAAGTGACATGTACTACCTACCTAAACATTGTACAGCAGTATGCAGTGAGCTCCCTCTGGTGGTGGCTGCAGGTAGTTCACATTTTATCAGGTAAACTTTATAGCTTTGCTTAAAGATGAAGCTCAGGCCCCAATGCACAATCTTGGACCGCCAAGTATCAGGTTGTCAGGGGGTCTCTCAGAGAAGGTACGTCTACTACAAAAGGCTACTAGGAAAGGCTTACTTCATATATAATATATTGTTCCTCCAATAGGAGCTGTACATAAATGTATGTAGTGAGCTCCCCCTAGAGGCCAGCCGAGGAGGGCAGAATGTTATCATTGACCTCTATGAGTGTGTAAAGGGAGAGCCGCTGCTATGAGGAAAAACTCTTCTAGCAGTATTGTCTATCAGGCGGCATAAACGTTGCCAAAATTCTGACAAAATATTTTGGGGGAGGGGGGAAAAATCTACTGTCTCGGTTTATGGGGGCACTCTGCTGGCACAGTTTATACAGAAAGAGTAGCATGTACAGTAATGATGACCAGAGTCTACAAAGGTGAACTTGTAAAGAAGAAACGGTAACCCTTGAAGTTGTCGGCAAGTATAAATCTTGATTAAAATGTTTTTACTGCTTTGTGTTTACAGCTCCTACGCAAACCTATGTGTCTCCGTGGTAACAGATTCCAAACCAAACCCTGTGTAGTCTGATCTTGAAGTTGTGGTCCCATTTAGTCATTTATATACAGTAGTTCAAAAAGAAATAAATAGGGGTACATGGAAAAGAGTAAGACTGATGAGGGAATACCCCTTTAAGTTTCACTGCAGCCCTTGGGATTTGTGCAACGTAACCTTCGGACAAGAAAAATTTGTGCCCCCCCCACCCTCATAGGGCACGCTGTCTCTGGAGATTATATTACAGTCTGGTGATGTGGCATTTGCAATGAGAAAACATAATAAGTAGTGTTGAGCGAACCCCAACTGTAATGTTCGGGTCTGGTACCGAACTTTGCGACTTCAGGTACCCGGACCCGAACTTTGCCGGAAAAGTTTGGGTTTGAGTTCAGTGTTCGGGCATTTAATAAAGCTTTTGAAAGGCTGCAGGGCAGTCAATCAACAAGCTTTTAAGCTGTGGGCACTTAGAAGCCATCACAGCCATGCCTAGTAATGGCATGGCTGTGATTGGCCGGTGCATCATGTGACCCAGCCTCTATACAAGCTGGATCACGTGTAGCACCGCCCATCAGCTCTGAGTAGTGTTAGGAATCTGGCTATTTGTTTTGTGGGTGACCTATTATGATTTTTTGTGGGTGCAATACACCAGCTTTGCACCCCTGACACAGAAATATAATAATAAATCTGTCTGTTAATTCTGTGAGTGACCTATAGTGATGTTTTGGGGGTGCAATGCACCAACTTTGTACCCCTGAAACAAAAATATAATAGTTAATCCATCTGTTAGTTCGATGAGTGACATATACCCATTTTGGTGTGAGATACACGTGCACTGCATATGTGACAGGGAAATTATTATAGTTAATCTGTCTGTTAGTTCAGTGGGTGGGTGGCCTGTAGGTGGGTGGCTGGGTATTTGCGCTTGCGTTCAAATGCCTGGGGTAAGGACATCTGTACGCTGCACTGGGACACGGAAGTGGAAGTGGTCGCTGATGGTGCTTGCGAAGGTCCAGGTGCAGGGTGGGAGGCATCTGGGCCTGCGCATTCGACAGGGGATTGGCCAGCACGTAACACAGGGGAAGAGGAGGCAGTGGTGTGACCCGCAGACACAGATTGTGGACCCAGGCGTTCAGCCCACCTATTACGGTGCTTTGATGCCATGTGGCGGATCATGCTGGTGGTGGTGAGGTTGCTAGTGTTCACAACCCTGCTCATTTTTGTATGGCACAGGTTGCAAATGAAATTTTTTTGTTGTCCTCACTTTCCTCAAAAAAGCACCAGACTGCGGAACACCTACCTCTTGGCAAGGGAGATTTCCACATGGGTGTGCTCTGGGGAACAGTTGCGGGCCTGTTTGGTGTGGCCCGCCTTCTCCCTTTTGCCACCCCATTGCCTCTTCTAGCCTGTTGCGGTGCTGCAGATCCCTCCCCCTCTGTACTGCTGTCCTCGTTCGCCTTGCCACCTTCCCAGGATGGGTCAGTGACTTCATTGTCCACCACCTCCTCTTCCACTTCCTCACTCTGCTCATCCTCCCGACTTGTTGACCTAACAACAACCTCAGTTATTGACAACTGTGTCTCATCGTCAACCTCTTGAGACACTAATTGCCGTTGACTTATGGGCAACTGTGTCTCATCATCATCAACTTCGTGAAACACTAATTGCCGTTCCCTACCGTCATCTTCTTGTGACTGTGTATGCTCAACAGTTTGGGAATCAGGGCACAAGATCTCATGTCCCTCTTCAAGCGAGCTTGTCGAGAGGCCCAAATGATCGAATGGTGCTGAAAAGAGCTCCTGGGAATATCAGAGTGTGGGATCACTTGTTTGGCAAGACTCTCCATGGTGGGAGGAAGTAGGATCAGGGTGAGGATTGTGTTGACCAAACTCTTGGCTACTGAGACTGGACTTGGTGGAAGACAGGGTGGTGCTTAACCGACTGGAAGCATTATCTGCTGCAATCCAACCGACCACCTAGTCGCACTGGTCTGACTTCGAGAGCGTTTTCCTGCGCCGCCCTGCAAACTGGGACATGAAGCTAGGTATTGAATTATTGTTATTCTTGTGCTCTGGCAGCAGGCACAGTTTCAATGCGCCCAGGTCCACGGCCTCTGCGTGCACCATCAGCATCATGGCCACTTCCCTGTCCCTTACTGCTTGCCTTCTTCATATTAAATGTTATATATCCTTAAAATTATGTCACACGTACAGTAGCGTAGGATAAAAAAAAGGTATTTGGGATGTGGAAACATCACACAGGAGATATACCGCAGATTATGTCCCTGTCAGCAGCGGATAATAAAAAATGACAGGGAATGTCACAGGTATTTGGGATGTGGAAACGTTACACAGAAGAAATACCGCAGATAATGTCGCTGATGTCAGCAGCGGCTAATATAAAATTACAGGGAATGTCACAGGTATTTTGAATGTGGAAACGTTACACAGGAGATACCGTTTACCACAGATAATGTCAATGCTGTCACCGGCTGCTAATATAAAATTACAGGGAATGTCACAGGTATTTGGGATGTGGAAACGTTACATAGGAGATGTACCCCAGGTAATGTCACTGTCTGCAGCGGACACAGTCTACGGAAAAAGTACACTGGATGTCACAGATATTTTTGGGATGCGCACACGTTACACAGGAGATGTAGCGCCGATAATGTCGCAGTCTGCAGCGGCCTAACTGATGCACGCTATTTAGCACAGGATGCGCTAAAAATAGATATTGCTGCCACACACAATAGTCCTTAAAAGGACTTTTGGGTCACTGACAAGTTTTTCAACAAAAAAAAAAATAATTTCACTCCCTACACTATCTTTCCCTTCTTAAGCACAGCTCTCCCTGACTAACACTGAGCCGAACACGTGGTTCTTGCCAACCAATCACTGTAATGCCAGTAACCAACATGGCTACAGCATTACAGTGAAGGGCAGTACTTACCTGCACATTTATTGGCTGCATAGCAGCCAACAAACGTGCGGGGAGGAGACTCGAGCATTGCGCTTGAGCACATGCGGTATTCGGCCGAATGAGCTTTGAGCTTTGAGATGTTCGAGCTGAACTGGTGTTCAGCCGAGAATGCTCGATCAACACACCTGAAAAACCACAAAAGATCTCAGGCTCCTCTTGCTCCCTCTTCTTCTGCGGTCTCGGCCACTTCCTCCCCCTCTGGAGTGACAGTGGCACCTGCCACCCCGCAAACAGAGGATGTGGCAGCAACACCACCACCTCCACCACCGTCACCCAGCATGTCCACACTGTCCCATGGAAGCGTCCATCCCCCAAACACTGGCCTTTGCAATGCTGTCGTTCTGTCTGGTGGAGACAGAGACTTTTTAAAACCTTATGGTGGTGGCTGTCCCACAGTACATGGTTCCCAGCTGCCACTACGTTTCCAGGCGAGCCATTGCTGCCCTGCAGAACCAAGTGGCGGACGAAATCAGGAGTGCACTGCGCAACTCCATCTGTGGTAAGGTCCACATAACTACTGATACGCGGACCAGTAAGCACGGGCAGGGACCTTATATCTCCCTAACTGCACACTGGGTAAGTGCAATGGCGGCTGGGCTGGAGTTGGATAGCAGTTTGGCGCACGTCCTTCCGCCGCCAAGGATTTCAGGACATTCCTCGTTGCCTCCTCCTCCGCTTTCTCCTCTATCGCCTCCTCATCTGGTCAGCGTAACACCTTCACCACCAACTTCAGCACAGTCAGGGGGAAACGACAGCAGGCTGTTTTGAAACTCATCTGTTCGGGGTAAATACCCCACACCGCACAGGAGCTGTGGACGGGCATGGAACAACAGACCGATGAGTGGTTGATGCCGCTGAGCCTCAAGAACAGCCTGGTGGTGTGCGATAACGGGCAAAATCTCGTAGCAGCTCTGGGGCTAGCTGGTTTGATGCACATCCCTTGCCTGGCGCATGTGCTGAATTTGGTGGTGCAGAGGTTCCTGAAAAACAACCCCGATATGTCAGAACTGCTGCAGAAAGTAAGGGCCGTCTATGAGCGCTATCGGCGTTCTCACCCTGCTGCTGCTGCTCGCCTGTCTACCCTGCAGCGTAACTTCATCCTTCCCGCTCACCGCCTCATATGCGACGTACCCACAAGGTGGAATTCCACCTTGCACATGCTGGACAGACTGTGCGAGCAGCAACAAGCGATAGTTGAGTTTCAGCTGCAGCACGCACGGGTGAGTCGCTCTGCGGAACAGCACCACTTCACCACTGAGTGGGCCTCCATGTGGGACATTTGTGCTGTGTTGTGCTGTTTCGAGTACTCCACCAACATAGCCAGTGCCGATTACGCAGTCCTCAGCGTTACTATCCCCACTTCTATGTTTCCTTAAAAAAACACTTCGGGCGATGATGGAAGAGGATGTGAGGAAGAGGGATCATTTCAACGGTTATCAGGCCAGTCATTCACAAGTGGCTCGGAGGGTGGTTTCCTGCACCAACAGAGGCCAGGTACACAGCTGTCCAGCCAGGGCACAGTTCTGCAGGATGAGGAGGATGATGATGAGGAGGAACCGTGTTCACAGCAGGGTGGCACCCAAAGTAGCTTATGGGCATCAATGGAGCGTGGCTGAGGGGATACAGAGGACACAGATGATACACAGAGGACAGCTTGTCGATGCCTCTGGGCAGCCTGGCACACATAAGCGACTACATGCTGCAGTGCCTGCGCAACGACTGCCGAGTTGCCCACATACTAACCAGTTCTGATTACTGGGTGGCCACCCTGCTAGATCCCCGCTACAAGGACAACGTGCTGTCCCTAATTCCGTCACTGGAGCGTGATCGGAAGATGCGCAAGTACAAGCGCACGCTGGTAGACGCGCTGCTGATGGCATTCACACCTGACAGCGGGGGCACAGTGGAAGCAGAAGGCGAAGGCAGAGGAGGAGGAGGAGGAAGAAGTCGCCAATGAAGCTGGGGCACTGCCAGCACCTCAAAACGGAGGGTTAGCATAGCCAAAATGTGGAAAAGCTTTTTCAGCACTCCACAACAACCAGCACCACCAGAACGTCTTAGCAGGAGGCAGCATTTCACCAACATGGGGGAACAGTACGTGTGCACACGCCTACACATACTGACTGATGGGTCTGCCCCATTCAACTTCTGGGTCTCCAAATTGGACACATGGCCTGAGCTTGCCCTTTACGCCTTGGAGGTGCTGGCCTGCCCTGCAGGAAGTGTATTGTCCAAACGTGTTTAGCATGGCAGACAGGTTGATCACAGACAAGCGCAGCCTCCTGTCCACAGCCAACGTGGACAAGCTCATGTTCATTAAACCGAACCAGGCATGGATCCCACAGGACTTGTCCGTACCTTGTGCTGAGTAGACAAGTATACTTGCCGCATCCAGCCATTGTTAGACTCCAGCGCACTTTCTCTTTGCATTCTCTTTTTTATTACCCAATGTTTTGGGGTCTTCCCAAATTTATAAAAAAAATAAAAGGAAAAAAAAATAAAAATAACAAAAATAACAAAAACAGTGTTGGCTACCTCCTTCACCGCTGCTTCCACCTACACCACCATGTCCACTGCCTCCTCAACCTCCTACTCCACTTTGACCTCCGCCTCCTAGTTCAAGATTATTATTTTAATTTTCTTTCTATTTTATGTTATTTTAGGTCATTTCCCTATCCACATTTGTTTGCAGGGCAACTGTCCTGCTCTTACCCCCATGTTGCTTCCTTTTTCCGCCCTCTAGCCCTTAGTACTACTATTTTACAGCCATTTTAGTGCCCCAAAGTTCAGGTCCCCATTTACTTTAATGGGTTCGCGTTCGGTTTCGAGTTCGGGTCAAGTTCGGGTCCTGAACCTGAACTTTTACCCGATGTTCGGCCGAACCCAGCGAACCCGAACATCCACGGGTCCGCTCATCCTTAATGATAAGGTTCCTCTTCTCCTCCACACCGACACCTACTCAGACACTTAGTGGGTCATGCAGGGACTTGTAGTTCGCCAGTAGCTGAGCCGTGCTGCAGTGTTACTTTCCTATTACAGCTGCTGCATATATTACAGCTTTTCTTCTGGGATTTTGCACGCTGTAGATAAGGATAAAAGTGGAAAAGAAAAAGTACGAGAAGAGTGATGACCAGGAGACTAGCTGCGGTGGTGGTGGTGGGGGATCTGGCCGCTCTCCACCATTATCTGCAGTAAATCACACAAAGCAGGTAGCGCAGCTCCACTACATGAAAGCAAATGGATTTTTCCCATCATGTGCTAAACACTATAAAGCAGAATCTGGGCACTGTGAATTCCACAAATCAATGTCCTCATCTACAGGTAAATCGCACCATAGATGAATAAAGCAACGCATTTCGAGCCCAAATTATGGCCATTAACCAATGCAGGAGGCTCCGACCTAAGAGTACGAACCGCACAAGACTCATCTATCTGCCAATGTTAAAGGAGAAGATTTTTCCCGTGAACCCAACACTGTGCAAAATTTCGGCTCCCATCGGGTAGTAACTCAGCTTTCCCAGACTCATGGCAAATACTCTGGTTTTGTATCACTGAATAATACTGTAAATATATTTGCCTTTTAACCACTTTCCTACTGCCCTTCGACTATATATTTTGGCAGTAGGGACTTGGCGCCTGCCCCAAATTTAAACACCCTCCTGATTTCTGCTGTTTTAATGGCAGACATTTAAGCCCTCAGATGCTGTTGTCATACATGACCACGACATATAAAGGAGGCTTTCCCCGGGGGCACTTCCCTGCCAGGGCCCAATGTCTCCCTTGCATAGAGACTGGGGAAGCTGTTCCTCTAAACCAGGGATGGCCAACCTGCGGCTCTCCAGCTGTGGTAAAACTACAATTCCCACCATGCCCTGCTGTAGGCTGATAGCTATAGGCAGTCTGGGCATGCTGGGAGTTGTAGTTTATAAACAGTGGCGTACACAAAATCCATGGGGCCCCAATGCAAAACTGATCCATGGGGCCCCCTCCCTGTTGCCCCCCCCCCAACCTGTCGCAAGAATTTACTTGGGCCCCCTGGATTGGAGTTGATATTGCTCCGTGCCTCTCTGTGACCTTTTTACTACAAAATCACAGTAAGATAAAGTTGTCACCGTGATTTTGTAGCAAATAGATCACAGAGAGGCACGGAGCAATATCAGTCATGTTAATGCTCTGTGCCTCTGCTGTCCGGAGCCGGGCATGGCTCTCTTTCACGCAGCAGATTACCCGCACAGGATCCGCTCATGTGAAAGAGCCCTAAGCCCAATGCATGGCTACACTGACCCAGTCCTAATAAAATCTGGTCCTACCTCATCCAGGGTGTCGCTGGCGTCGGCGTGATGTCCACTGGATCCAGAACAAGAGAAAAAAAGAATAATCACATAAGGAAGAGATGGTGACTGCCCCTGTCAAATCACCAGCAGGGGGCGCTGTGCTGGCCTGTAACACTGAGCCATGCCAATGTATAGCATACATTTCCCCTAAGTGCTACTACTACACAGTACTAATGCCCACCTTGTGGCCCCTCACAGTAATTAAGCCCACCTTGTGGTCCCCATCAAAATAGTTATGTCCTCCTTGTGGCCCCTCACAGTAGTTATGGCCAGATATATGCCCCCCTTACAGTAGTTATGGCCAGATGTATCCCCCTCACAGTAGTAATGCCCAGATATGTCCCCCTCACAGTAGTTATGCCCAGATATGTGTCCCCCTCACTGTAGTAGTTATGTCCAGATATGTGCCCCCTCACTGTAGTTATGGCCAGATATGTGTCCCCCTAGGAGAGGGGGCAAAATTGAATATATATACAGCGGAGGCAAAAAATGGAATATATACACAGGGGACAAATGGAATATATACACAGGGGACAAATGGAATATATACAAAGGGGGCAACATGGATATATATATTTATCCATTTTGCCCCCTCTGTATATATTCCATTTGTCCCCTGTGTATGTATTCCATTTTTTACCCCCTCTGTATATATTAAATTTTTGTCATTTTTCCAAATATTTCATTAAATTTGCCCCCAGGGTCGGGCCCCTATGAAGGATTTGCCGCACTGACAGATCCTCCTTGTGTTATGAGCCGGCACATACCCAAAAAAAAAAATTACCTACTCTCTGAACCTGCTTTGCTCCCGCCGTCTTGTTCATAATCCCGTCTTCTGGCGTGCGTTGGCCGCGTCATCCCGTCAACCAGCATGATCCCGCGAGACCTGGCGCGGCGGTCACGGGTCTGGAGCAAGGCACTGGCAGCAGCCCTGGATGGGTGGAGGAGGGGCCAGGCACAGAAGCCGGGGCCCGACCGGCCATATAATATTAAAACTTTAAAAATCAATTGCGGTGGGGCTGCGGGCCCCAGCTGCCTTGGGTACAGCACTACTGCAGGGGCCAGGGGTCCACAGGCGGCCGGGCCCCCTGTATGTACACGCCTGAGCTGGAGAGCCGCAGGTTGGCCATCCCTGCTCTAAACGATCCAAGGCTATCACAGCATTAATTCCCATGGAGGCCTGCAGGTGGCAGGGCTCTATATGAATGTAGTGAATCTCTCATAGACTGCAGTGATAATTCACCCCCCCTCCTGGTTTCTGCTGCAAATCACCCATAGACTGCAGTGATAACACAGCCCCCCTCCTGGTTTATGCTGTTTTAATAGCAGAGACCCAGAGGCAGACATTTAATCCTTCAGATGCTGTGGTCATTCATCACCATGGCATCTGGGCAGGCTTTCCCCGAGAGGGCTGCTCTCCCAGGTCCGAAACAGCTTCCCTGCGGAGAGATCGGGGAAGACGTTCATTCACTGTGCTAGCTTTGGTTCCTCTGAATGATCCAAGGCTATCACAACATTTATTCTCATGGAGGCCTGCAGGCAGGCTTGGACTGGCCCACTGGGGAGGCAGGGGATTCCTCCGTGGGCCCCCAGTCTCCTATGCCCGGAGATAAGGTAACTTTCACACTGGTGTTTCTGGGTCCGCTTGTGAGATCCGTTTCAGGGCTCGCACAAGCAGCCCAAAACGGATCAGTTCAGCCCCTACGCATTCTTAATGGATAAGGATCCGTTCAGAATGCATCAATTTGGCTGTGTTTGGTCTCCGTTGCGTTTTTGAAGCGGTCACTAAAACGCAGCTGGCAGCATTTTCGTGTCCACCTGACGATGCAGAGCCAAACGGATCCGTCCTGACTTACAATGTAAGTCAATAGGGACGGATCTGTTTTTCACTGACACAATATGGTGCAATTGAAAACGGATCCGTCCCCCATTGACTTTCAATGTAAGTCAAGACGGATCCGTTTTGACTTAGACTTTTTTTTGAATGAATAATGCAAACGGATCCGTTATGAATGGATACAAGCGTTTGCATTATCGGTGCAGATCAGCCTGTGCAGATACAGGAGGTCCCGCAGTATCTTCATGGCTGCTGGCAGTGAAGGAGGGGAGAACATGTCTGGCCATCCTCCTGCCCTCCCTGCTGTCAGAAAACTGGCTGCTGGAGAGAAGGACTAGTCTGCGTAGCTGGGCTGATTTCTCAGGTGTGTGACAGTAGTGAGCTGTAGGAGACTGTAAGGGGGAAATACGGGATTTGTTTATAGCAAACACAGATCTATGAATGTGTGATGCTCTCTGCAGAGACTCTGTCCTAGGTCCCCCCAATGCCTCTGCTTTAGGTGCACCCTTAATATTGCATCTTTTGCAGTTGCCCCCCTAATACCTCTGCTCTAGGATCACCACTATTACCCTGCCTCAGGCGACCCTAATGCCTCTGCTTTAGGTGCACCCCCATTAGTGCCCCAGCTCCAGATGCCCCCCACTCTAAATGCACCGCTAATATTGCCTCTTCTCCAGTTACCCCTGCTCCAGGATCCCCACTATTACCCTGCCTCGGGTGACCCTAATGCCTCTGTTTCAGTTATGACCCTCCGTTTGTGCCCTTTGCTCACGTTGCTCCTCTAGCGCCTTTGCTTGGGCTTTGTTAAAGGTTATGACCTGCAAAGGGGGTTGGACTTATGACAAAAAAATTCTGCACAGTGCGTCACATTCTCCAGTATGGACACGTATGGTTTACATGGCGGCAGTGATGATATTCTGTTTTTACAGGCATCACTGCTGCCATGTAAAGAGATACTGGTGGAGTGGTGGAGAATTTAAAGGGGTTGTCCAGGTTTTCAAGTTATCCTCTCCACACCATTGGGCATAATTATATGATTAATGGGGTCCGATTCTGCTACCCCCCCCCCACACTGATTCCAGGAACGGGTTCTGTTCCCACTTATTAATGGTGTGGCAGGCCACACATACGCCCTGCTGCTCCATTCATTCTCTTTGGGACCACTGGAAATAGCCAGCGCTGTACTCCGCCATCTCCAGCGACCCCATAGAGAATGGATGGAGAGGCAGGGCATATGCTCCACCTGAAACTCAATCGAGAAGGGGGATCAGTGGGGGCTCCAGCGTTGAGACCCTCACGGATCACTTAGTTATCCCCGATCCTGTGGATAGAGGATAACTAGAAAAGTGGACAGAGGCCCTTTAACAGGCGAGCATTTCTATTCTAGTTTGACACATATTTTGGGCCAGATTTGTAATTATTTTTTTATATCTTTTTTACAACCAAAAAAAACCTTTAAGTATAGGGGATGTGAAAAGGTCCAACAGCTATGACACGACAGGTTATAGGTGTCTGACTGCTGGGGGTCTGACTGCTGGGACCCCCATGATCAAGGGAACGTGGTCTTAAGACCCTTGTGTACGTAGATTGGCGGTAATGTAATTGAATGTCTCAGGACACCTTTTTTCATGATCAGTGGGTGTTCCAGCAATCAGACCCCAGCAATCTGATATGTATCACCGATCCTGTAGATAGGCAATAGGTCATTATGGTAGGACAACCCTTTTAATTATAATGTAGATCACGTGCAATCTGAGGAGGTTAAAATATGGTAAATTTCATAGTTACATAGTTGATACGGTTTAAAAAAGCCCATCAAGTTCAACCAAGGCATAGGTGGGGACGCGAATCCCAGAAGGAAGTGAGACTCAGATTTCTACACGTTTTAATAAGCATTAATGTCATTTACTTTTAAGAATTCATCTAAATCCTTTTTAAAACTGTCCACTGTTCCTGCTGTGACCACGTCCTGAGGAAGTCTATTCCACAGATTCACAGTTCTTACAGTAAAGAAGCTTTGACGCTTCTGGAGACTGAACTTTCTCTTCTCCAGTCGGAGGCAGTGCCCTCTTGTCTTTTGAGCACATTTTACATAGAACAGCTTTTCGCCGTATTTTTTTGTATGGCCCATTTATATACTTGTACAGGTTAATCATGTCCCCCCTTAGAAGTCTCTTCTCAAGACTAAATAAATTCAATTATTTTAATCTTTCTTCATAACTAAGACCCTCCGCTCCCCTTATCAGTTTAGTCTCTCTCCTCTGTACTCTCTCCAGCTCCTGAGCATCCTTTCTATGGATTGGTGCCCATAACTGAACTGCATATTCCAGATGAGGCCGCACCAACACTTTGTAAAGTGGTAATATTATATCCCTGCCCCCCGAGTCCAGGCCTCGTTTAATGCATGACAATATCCTGGTGGCCTTAGAAGCAGCTGATTGACATTGTATGCTGTTATTTAATCCACCATCTACAAGGACACCCAAACCCTTCTCTATAAGTGACTCTCCCAGCGTTACATGACCTAAGACATATGAAGCACAGAGATTATTACTACCAAATTGCATAACTTTACATTTATCCACATTGAACCTTAGGCCCCTTGCAGACAAGCGTGTCCGGATTAGGTCCGAATGCGTTGCGTCTGTGATCAGGGAAAATCGTGCGAGTAGGTACGCAATATCAGTCAGTTTTGACTGCGATTGCGTTCCGATGTTCAGTTTTTATCGCGCGGGTGCAATGCGTTTTGCACGCGTGTGATAAAAAACTGACTGTGGTACCCAGACCCGGACTTCTTCACTGAAGTTCGGGTTTGGGTTAGGTATTCTGTATATTTTATTATTTTCCCTTAAAACATGATTAGAAGGGAAAATAATAGCATTCTTAATACAGAATGCTTACTAAAATGTGGCTTTAGGGGTTAAAAAATTAATAAAAATTAACTCACCTCATCCTGTTCGCGCAGCCGACGACTTCTTCTTTCAGGACCTTTGATGATGTAATTGTGCTTACTACGTGGTGAGCGCGGTGACGTCAGCGCAGGTCCTTCTGAATTAAGATAGAAATCTTCTATCTTCATTCAGCAGGACCTGCGCTGACGTCACAGCGCTCACCATGTGGTGAGCGCGATTACGTCAAAGGTCCTTAGGCAGGTCCTGAAAGAAGAAAGAAGATGATGCCGGCTGCCCGAACAACAGGATGAGGTAAGTTAATTATATTGTGGTCACTATTACCTAGTGTTTCTCGAACAGTAACATTTCCAACAAGCTCTGCATCATTAGAAATTACCAGATCCACCAGAGCATCGCCCCTAGTGGGAGCTTCTACAAACTGGCCCATAAAGTGGTCCTGCAGCAAGTTGAGGAATTTTCTCCCCTTTGCGGTTGAGGCAGAACCATGACCCCAGTCAATGTCTGGGAAGTTAAAATCTCCCATTATGACCACTGTACCAGCCTGTGCCGCCCGGTCTATATGGTTACACAGTTGAGCTTCTATCTCCTCTGTGATGTTAGGGGGTCTATAGATTACACCAAGTATTATTTTTTTCAGTGTTTAGATCCCTTTGAACTTCCACCCATAAGGTTTCCACATCCTCATCTACATTTACCTCTTTCACACTTGTCTTCAGATCACTCCTCACATATAGACACACATCACCACCTTTTCTATTGACCATGTATTTCCTAAATAGTGTAAAACCCTCAATATTAACAGCCCAGTCATGTGAAGAGTCCAACCATGTCTCAGCCACACCAACGACATCTATGTGTTCTTCTAGTACCATAGCCTCCAGCTCCCGCACTTTTCTAGCTCGACTTCTGGCATTTGTGAAAATAAATTTTAAATTACTATTACCTGCAAAGTAAATATCTGGGATTTTTGGGTTACCTTGGTTGATGTTTGTATGTAACAGGTTCTTGTTACCAGCAGTTCTATTTTTCATTGGTGTATAGTTCTGCCCAGTCTTCTCCCTACTTTCCTCTCTAACCCCGGCCCCCACTAAATCCCCACTGTCCCCTCCTATATCCCACTCTCTATCTACACAATCTACCCTCTTATTTCATGCCAGACATTTATGCTTAAAGGGGTTAAAGGGTTTGTCTCACTTCAGTAAATGGCACTTATCATGCAGTTAATACAAGGCACTTACTAATGTATTGTGATTGTCCATATTGCCTCCTTTCCATCACATTATACACAGCACGTATCCGTGGTTATTACCACTGTGTAATCCAGCAGTGGTGGCCGTGCTTACACACTATAGGGAAAGGCTGGAAGTGCGCATAGCCCAACACCTTTACCTATAGTGTGCAGGTACGGCCACCGCTGCTGGATTACACAGTGGTAATAACCACGGATGTGTATAATGTGATGGAAAGGAGGCAATATGGACAATCACAATACATTAGTAAGTGCCTTGTATTTACTTTCTCTACATGATAAATGTCAATTGCTGAAGTAAGAGGACCCCTTTAACCCCTTTAAGTGTGCTACACCTAATAGGGTTAGGCATAAATGTCTTGGTGTGTGCATTGCGGGTTTCCTATGTGTGCGATATATGATCTATGTATCAGTGGTGTATGTGCAGCATGTGACCCACGTATAAGTGTCTTGTGTGCCACATGTGTCCAGTGAGTGATCGGTGTGCGCTGCGTGTGTCTTGTTTCTGACTGACTTAAGTGCAGGATATCCATATATGTGTAGATTCTGCCACATGTATGTTTGTGCGTGTTGCTGTCCACCATCATACTTCATCTGTAATATTTCTGTTATCACTGTAAGGGCTCATGAACAGCCTGCCTCTAAGGCCCCTTTCACTCGGGCGAGTTTTCCACGCGGGTGCAATGCGTGATGTTAACGCATTGCACCCGCACTGAATCCTGACCCATTCATTTCTATGGGGCTGTGAACACGAGCAGTGATTTTCACGCATCACTTATGCGTTGCGTGAAAATCGCAGCAAGCTCTATATTGTGCGTTGCGGTGCGATAATCCACGCAACGCAGGCCCCATAGAAGTGAATGGGGTTGCGTGAAAATCGCAAGCATCTGCAAGCATGTTATAAGGGAAACTAATACAATCTACAGGACACCGATACCAAGCCCGAACTTCTGTGTAGAACTTCGGGTTTGGGTACCAATTTTTCTCACGAGCGTGCAAAACGCATGACAATGTTTTGCACTCGCTCAGAAAAATCGCGCATGTTCCCGTAACGCACCCGCCTCTTATGCGGGCCAAAAATATGACGCCTGTGTGAAAGAGGCCTAATAGAACCGTCCTATCCTGGTCTGTAATACCGACAATAATAGGACTTGTTCTATCATTTTGCAGAACGGCCATGCGGACATACAGACACAGAATGCACACGCAGTCTTTTTTTTGTGTGGCCCCCATTGAAGTGAAGGGAACAGTACGGACATGGAAAAAAAAATAAGTTTGTGTGCAGGAGCCCTAAGGTGGGCCCCCAGAATCAGTTACACTGGTGGGCCCTAGGTACCCCAGGCTGACACTGCCTGCAGGTGTCAGAGCTCTATAGGAACGTAGCAAATCTCCCATAGACTGCAGTGATAATTCAGCACCCTCCTGGTTTCTGCTGTTTTAATAGCAGACACGCGGAGGCAGACATTTAACCCCTCAGATGCTGTGGTCATTCACAATCATGACATCTGCACAGGTTTTCCCACTAGCGCTGCGCTCCCAGGGCCCAAACGTCTCTCCTGCGCTGAGATCGGGAAAGCCGTTCATTCACTGTGCTTGCTTTGGTTCCTCTGAAGGATCCAAGGCTATCACAGCATTAATTCCCATGGAGGCCTGCAGGTGGCAGGGCTCTATAGGAATGTATCAAATTTCTCATAGACGGCAATGGTAATTTATTGCAGTCTATGGGACAAGCGATCTAACAATCGCTGGTTAAAGTGCCCTAAGGGACCTAAAATATGTGTTGAAAAAAGTAAAAAATTCTAATTACCAAATTACCCCCACTTTCCCCATATTACAAATAAACACTAATAAATAATGATCATAGACACAGCTACGTCCCAAAACACCCATACTATTAAGATATAAACCTATTTATCCCGTACAGTTAACAACGTTATGGATAAAAATGGCAAATTCAGAGTTTTTTTTTTGCTTTACCTCCCCCTAAAATTTTATTAAAAATATAAAAAATAAAATCATACATGCTCCAAAATGGTGGCAATAAACACTACATATCACCCCACCAAAAATAAGATCCCTCACACAGTTCCATAGACATAACCATACATAGTTTTTTTTCTTCACATTTCTAAAGTTTTTGGAACACAAGGATAACTATACGCTGTAATCTTACTAACCTGGAAGCATGAAGGGAACATGTCAGTTTTACCGCATAGGGAATGCCGTAAAACCTAAACCCAAAAAACTGTGGCAAAATTGTGTTTTTTTCAATTTCACCCATTTGGATATTTTTTTTTTACAACTTCCCACTAGATCATGGACATTATTACATGGTGCCTTTATGAAGTCCATCTCATCCCACAATAAGAACATACATCTATGTGAACAGGAAAATAAAAAAAAAGTCATGGCTCTGGGAATGCAGGGAGTAAAAAAAGAAAACACAAAAATGGAAAATTGCCCGGTAACATCTGGATATTTTTTTTCAGAAACAGCGCCACCTTTGCCTTCAGGTTGTGCCTGGTGTTGCATCTCAGTATATGTTCAAGTATATGCTGCAATGTATGGCAGTGGTCTTTTTTCTGTAAAATAGACTTTTCTTTTTACTAATCCTTGCCGGTTGAAGGGAAACATATCTGCTATGGGGCCCCTGGAGATTGGGACCTAGCCCAGGTTGGCTTCATTGAGGCTGCACAGTGTGTCTGTCTCTATTTCCATTTTAACTTCAGGCAAAAAAGGGTGAAAACATTATCCTAAGGATAATGGAAGGAGTTGGGTAGAGGAAAATAGCAAATCCGATTGTCCCAGGATCAGGAGAGTGAATTTAATCTTTGCTATAAGACAGGGCAGCATGCTATCGAAACCTTAGGAGCAATGAAGATGACAACTGCCTGTCATGGCCACCAGGAGGCGACCTAATCTATACAGGTTCCACTGCTGTGAATGGAAGCTTAGTGGTGGCAACAGGTAGTAAACATTTTTAAAGTTTGGTTATGGAGTTCTGAGGGTCCCCAAAGTGCAACCCCCCCCCCCCCCCACTCATTCATTCTGCAGTTTGTAGAGCAATGTGCATTTTATTTTCCAGCAAGAATCAAAATACGTTTTTTTGTTGTTGTCATGAAATGAGTTAGCGGAGCATGATTTTCCCGACTCAGTTTATCTTCTGTAATAACTGACCTTTCGCTTATCATCGCTGTGAAGACAGGATAATGACTGCAATCACCATCACTTATTCTGCTAGAATATCTACCCGGTAGTGAGCGAGGCGTCAATTAGTTAATTTTACGAGACAACAACTGGGTAATTGCCCCCTCGCTTAAGATTTTATTTTATCATTATGTTTTTTTCTGAAGGTGATCTTTATACCTTGTTGTTTTTTCGCATTGTCTGTAATTTATAGGCAGTTTTAGATAATTGCTATAGGCCACATTCTGATGTTGCCTTTATATCTGCGCTCTGAAAAAAATTCTGCTCTAGTCAATTCATTATGTCTTTTATAGCAAGCAGAGCTTTGTTTTTTTTTCAGATATAGAGCTCCAAATTTCCTGCATAGAGTTAAAAAAAACACCACTAGAGGGAGCTCAAGAGCTTACTGTATAGTGTTATACCTATTGAACTCAATAATAGTATGCAGTAAGCTTGTGAGCTCCCTCTAGTGGTGGCTGCAGGCAGCCAGCATGTTCCTTTTAAACCTATATCTACTAGAGATGAGCGAATCACATCCCATGAAGTGAAATTCGATCTGAATTTCAGGATAAATTCGATTCGCCTCGAAGCCGAATTTCCTTGTGCTTCGTGTTAGCGAATCGATTTAACCTGAAATAGTATAAAAAAAAAAAATCATGCTTACCTCCTCCATTTGCTGACGACGGGCCCCCAGCCGCCATCTCGATTGGAGATCTCGGCCGGCGTGATGACGTCATCTCGCGCCGCACAAGATTTTGCGCCAGATCTTCAAGCAAGATGGCAGCGGCCGCCCTGTCGCAAGCAAATGGAGGCGGTAAGTTTTATAAAAAAAATTAAAATGTTAATTATACACTGTTTTTACACTGCGATCATGTATGAACCGCGGCATCTGAGGGGTAAAATCATTGCACCCGCTACTTACAAAAAAATGCGCTAAGTAATTTGTCACGAAGCAAATGTTTTTGTAAAATTCGGCGAATAGAGCCTGATCGAACTTTTCAATGATTCTCTCATCTCTAACATCTATGTCACATTCTTCTTATGTTGCCTTAATGTCTGCGCTCTGACAAAATTCTGCTCTAGTCAATTCATTATGTCATTTATAGCAAGCAGAGCTTTGTTTTTTTTCTGATACAGAGCTTCAAATCCCCTGCATAGAGTTAAAAGACACCACTAGAGGGAGCTCAGGAGCTTACTGCATGACCTAAATAATAACCCAGTATGCAATAAGCTTGTGAGCTCCCTCTAGTGGTGGCTGCAGGCAGCCAGGATGTTCCTTTTAAACCTATGTCTAGGCAGGGGATTTGGAGGTCCAACGGCTATGAAGTTATATGAAGACATTAATATGTACAGATTAGTATAGCATGTCCATTTTGTAAATAAACAACATTAGAAATATCTAAGGGTACTTTCACACTTGCGTTTTTCTTTTCCGGCATAGAGTTCCATCACAGGGGCTCTATACCGGAAAAGAACTGATCAGTTTTATCCCCATGGATTCTGAATGGAGAGTAATCCGTTCAGTTTGCATCAGGATGTCTTCAGTTCAGTCGCTTTGACTGATCAGGCAAAAGAGAAAACCGCAGCATGCTACGGTTTTATCTCCGGCGAAAAAAACTGAAGACTTGCCTGAACGCTGGATCCGGCATTTTTTCCCATAGGAATGTATTAGTGCCGGATCCGGCGTTCAGAATACCGGAATGCCGGATCCGGCGTTCCGTTATGCGCATGCGCAGACTGAAAAAAAAGGTGAAAAAAATAAATGCCGGATCCGTTTTGCCGGATGACACCGGAACGACGGATCCGGCATTTCAATGCATTTTTTCGACTGATCAGGCATTTTTAAGACTGATCAGGATCCTGATCAGTCTTACTAATGCTATCAGTTAGCATACATTTTGCCTGATCCGGCAGGCAGTTCCGGCGACGGAACTGCTTGCCGGATCTCTCTGCCGCAAGTGTGAAAGTAGCCTTAGTTGTATTTTTGGGACATTTAAAAAGACATTTAAAAGGGGTTGTCCCCATCTAAAACGGCATGTCGCTAGGATATGTTATTAATGTCAGATAGGTGCAAATGTACATGTGATAGGTGACCGAGCAATAGATGGCAGATGGAAGGGAGTATGACCGTAGAATCAGAGTCAGACTACACCAGATTTGTTTGCTGTCTGTTACCATGGAGACACCTAGATCTACACTGGACTTGAAACACGAAATCATAGAGGATTTTTAAGAGACCGATTTGCTTCATTTTTATTTTAGATGCATTAGAGAAATAACACAAATGGTTGCAAAAGGTGGACATAGCATAGTGCATCCAAGTGTAAAGGAAATTTAGGAGGAATACAGTGAAAAAAAAGCCCTCCGGCAGCTTCTTTCACTCAATAAGTATCAATGGTAGGGAGTGCTTCTGACAGACAGGGCTCTCCTAACTATGTCCTCTCCAGCTGAATGCCAACTATTTTATTTTTGCCATTCGCAGAGTTCTATTTACAAAAGACTTCGGGGATTATTTACGAGCTGATATACGCCAATTTTTGGCATATATCTGTTGCAGATTGTGGCGCAAAGGTTATTTTGCATCGCAATCTGCCACTTTTTCCCTTTTTCCGCCGCTCACGCCAAGTCTAAAAAAAAGTGGTGTGGGGCGGGGAAAAGAACAGGTCGGCAGGCCCGTCTCATTTATCATTTTCTACGCCTTTTTTAGGTGTAGAAAACGGTCAAAATCTATGCCAGCAAGGAAGCTGGCGTAGATTTAGACAAGTATAAAGTCCACCTAAGTTATGTAGAGGCCGGGTGAACCGCCAGCGCAGGAGGGATGAAGACTCGGCGTCTAAATCACCAGTCTTCATAAATGCCCCCCTTGGAGAATATTTCTATATATAAACTAGTCAAGTGTTGGAAATTACTTTTTTTTATTTATAAAAATGACTTATTACTATCTCCATTCCTTAAAGGGGTTGTCCCACAAAACAATATTCTACAGTTTTCAAAAAAGCACCTGGATCTGAATACTTTTGTAATTGCATGTAATAAAAAATGTATTATAGCCACTGAGCTATTCACTGAAATCTATCTGTATAGCGCCACCTGCTGTTTGCTCTTTTTCTAATTTCTCTGTCCTGCTCACTGAGGTGGACGCACATGCTCAGTTCCATCCTTCAACTGCCGCCAGGATATGCCCCCTAAGCTGTCAGTTTGAAAGAGCAATTAGTGGAATGAATGGGGAGATCTCTGGACCCATGTGAGGTACAGGGCTGGTTCTAGCTTTGTTAGAAAGAGATCGTCATGTACCACATGATGTCGGAATTTCATTTTTTACATTAATCACAGGATAACCCCTTTAAATATTCACAAATCCCCTCCTGAACATTATATCAATCTCCACTGACGGTCCGGGTTGTATTGTCATGTTCCCTATTTGTATGGCTCGGGAAGCTCGATCAGATGAGCAAACAGTATTTTTGGCTCATGTTTCTGACAGCTGGATGGTGATGTCATAGCAACCCAGCATCCGGAGATATTGCTCCTGCTCTCTACCCATATATTTTATTTTACAACAGGATTTCTTATAAAGCTCATATTTACCACTTTATTTAGGCTTTTTTTTTATTTTTTGTTTATTTTTTCACATTTTCTCATTTTATTTGCATGTTATTAACCTTTTTTATGATTTTTAGCTTTGTTTATCTTTTCACATTTAAATTTTTATACATTTCATTAGTGTTGAGGAAAGTTATCAAAAATTCTATTCAGCTGCTTTGCTGAATTGCGATTGCGCTGCCCCCCCCCCCCATCATTGACCCCTCAGTTGCCGAGTTTATCGCTAATCGTGGCATCTGAGATTAAGGGCTCATGCACACGGCCGTTGATCGGCCGATCTGTGCATTGGGGACCGCAATGGGTCCCCAACGCAAGGGCAACATCTGTGCGGTTTCTACAGACGGACGCACGTTCTATTTTTTTGCGGTGAGGAGGCACGGAAAGAAACCCCACAGAAGCACTTCATAGTGCTTCCGTGCCTCCGTTTCTCATTGACCTTCCGGATTGCAGACCCAGTGCCCGTGTATTGCGGACCCACTGTTTGCGGGAGGCACAACCATGTGCATGAGCCCCAATACTTTCAGGAGTTAATCCGGTAAAAAAAAAACTCACCTTATCTATTTGGTCGCGTAGAGGCCGCCGTGACTGAAGACACTGCGCGGTGACATTTAACGTACCCAGGTCATTGCGCTGTATCTTCAATCAAGATGGCCATGGCGGCCTCTTTGAGCGCAAATGGATGAGGTGAGTATGATTCCCCCCCCCCCCCCACCATTTCAGTGAAAAATTGATTCGCTAGCATGAAGTGCAAGGAAATCCGGCTTTGCAGCGAATCAAACTTTTCCGGAAATTCGGATGAAAAGTCAATTCATTTGACTTTGATTAGCTCAACGCTACTTTTCATTTTTGCTTTGCATTTCTACTCTTGTTTATTTTTCCCCACATTTTTTAAATCAACATTTTAGTTTTTCTTTATTTTCACTTTTTTTTAGAGGAAGGCAGCCATTCTGGTGATCTTTATGATCGCAGATGTTTCCTTTGATCCTTTGAAAATGTGTAAAAAATATTGGCGTATAAAGGAAGGCCTGCACACAACGAACCTCTGACACTTGACAGAAGAAAATAGCAGGCTCGGAGAACAAAAGATGAGCTCGTCTGCCGGCCAAGAAAAACTAAACTGGATAGTTTGGAGAAAAGCAGGAACAACATATTTCTTTCATTACAGGATGGCTGTGAAATCTATTTTGACAAATAAACTGTATTTAAGTGCTATCGAATGGTCAAAAGGACATTTTTTTACCCCCTTTATTTTGGAAATAATAATTAGCAATACTGCGCAGGCTCCCAGAGGTCCCTCCGCTCTTCTTTTATGAGATTTTTTGTTGTGAAATCCAAGGTAAAAACTTTGCCAATTTACTTTTTGCTTTACACTTTATTTTTTTTATTTTTTTTATTATATTCCCTATTTATACTTTAAGATCCCATGTGTTTTCAAACGCAATAAACTTTTTTATGACTTTACAGCTTTTTTATATCCAAGATTCTTCCTCAGTTTGACCGCCCCAGCTGTTTGGGCACATTTTCAATTGCTTTCATTATTGTGGCCTTAGGGGTGCAGAACGCATTACCTGTCACTACATAAGGGAGAACCAATAGTGCTGATGGCCTAAGGGCGCCAGTGATACAGACGGTTTTGGTATCATGTTTTTTTCTCTATAGATCGGCAGCTGCAACTGATTGTTTAAGCCAGGGATGCTCAACCCGTGGCCCTCCAGCTTTTGCAGGCATGGAAACTGCTCCACTCACCCCTCTGATGATGTTACAGTAGTCCGGACATACCAATCCCCCAAAGCTACTTTATGGTGGGCCAGGCCATTGACGTCTTCTGGTTCTTCTCCCTTTGCAGCCTGCGGCCTGCTCTTGCTGGCAAGGCCTCTTCCTCTTACCCTTAGGGCGCAATCTCTAGTTCTTAAAGGGCCAGCATGTGCACACCCATATCTGCAAATGGCTGGCAATCCTGAGGAACCTCAGGCACCTTCCTCAGTGGGAGGGTGCTTAAACAATAGGTTCCTGTTCCAAGGTGTCCTGCAGAATTGATTGTCTGCCCGTGTACTGACTTCTCCCTGTTCCTGGATACTGACCCTGAGCTTCCTGCCCTGACCCTTGGACTGTTTCACTAATTCACTGACTATGAATTTTGCCTGTCCCTTCGGTGCTGTACACCAGTGTCTGTCGACTTCTGTGGGTCAACAGCCAACCACACGCAGACTACTCCAGGAGGCAGCAGCCTGGTGAATTCCCTGCACCAAATTCCAGGGTTAAAGGTTGAAAACCAGGGAATCACCAGGATAATGGCCTTAGGCAGGGCCGGCGTCATAACCCGGCATCCCCGGGCAAGTGCCGGGGCCCAATGCTCCTGGGGGGGCCCACTGAGCTGCTATGAGCACTTCCATCAATACAGATGGGAGCTCTCACTGCTGTCATTTCACTTACGCAGTACCCCCCTGGTGGGCCCTCTGAGCTGCAGAGACTCAGACACGCCCCCTGAGCTGCAGAGACTCAGAACACGCCCCCTCTACACAGGACATGCCCCCTCTACACAGGGCACGCCCCCTCTACACAGGACACAGCTGCCTGAGGAGAGAGACCGCAGGGCTGGAGCTGGAGCAGAGAAGTGTGAAGACAGTCTGTGAGTGAGTCTGCACTGTGACTGTCTCTTGTCTGCACTGTGACTGTCTCTTGTCTGTGGGACAGAAGGGGGGGATTTTTTGCTGCTTCATTCTATTTAGTTGTGTTACTGTTTCATTAAGCAGTGTGCCTCCATGACACCTGCCCCCCCCCCCCCGCCCCCCATATCCTGTCCTATCTCATCCTCATGGGGCCCTGCTGTCTCCTTTCCTCCCTCATGTATCCAGAGCTCCTGTTTCACCCTCCTATCTCCTATTGCTGCCCTGCACAGACCTCCTGCCCCTACTTCTTGTATGAATCCCCCTCAGAGCCCCTTCCACCTACTTGCTGTGTCCACCCCTCCTGTCCACCCAGGGCCCCTGTCTCACTCCTCTGCCTCTCATTATGGTGGCATCTGAACAGCATTCACCATAAGGACCTTCTAACGTCACAGGGTCATGGGACTGTGCCCCCCACCCCGTACTGTGCCCCTTTATACCCTGCATTGTGCCCTCTTACCACACCCTGTGCAGTGCCCATAGTCATTCCGTGTACTGTGCCCTCTTATACCCTTTTATCCGGTCACTGTATGGTGGTTTTATCATTGTATGGCGGTGTTATCACTATATGGCGGTGGTATCCAATAACTGCATGGCCATAACTGTATCCCCCTTCCATGCCCACACCACTTTTTTTAGACCTGGCATGAGCGGGAAAAGATACAGATTGCGGTGCTAAGGACCTTTGCGCCACAATCTGTGTCAGAAATACACCTAATATAGACGTATTTCTATATAATAAATGACCCCCTAATTGTATTATTATTCGGGGGTAGGGCTAATATCTTTATAGTATATAGATTCTAGTGTATTATACTCTGCCCTGTATTTCCCAGTAGAAAATGATCCTTGGGAAGCACAGTCCTCACCCCTGACCACCAGGACCAGGTAGCGCTCTGTCAGTACATGGCGGCCTCCCCTCTCCGCCACGCTGCTCCACTGTGTACTGGGGCTTATTCTGACACTAGGGCTGGGTTCACATCCCATTTGTGCCATCCATTTAATGTATACCAAAAATGTATGCGTTAACAGATGCCTCGGACTGATGCCGTACAGTGGCGTCCGGTCACCGTACAATCCTCGGACTGATGCCGTACAGTGGCGTCCGTTCACCATACAATCCTCAGACTGATGCCGTACAGTGGCGTCTGTTCACCATACAGTTCTATTGTAAAAAAACATCTACGTTAACGTATGCATTTTTTACTTGACTCTGCAGGATACAAAAACGTGGAGTGCTGCACATTTGTAGACATCAAACCGATAGGAAAAACGTGATGTGAACACACATTGGGGGGGAGGGGGGCGTACTAAAATTTGACCCTCCATTCAGTATAATGACCCCCAAAGCCCCCTCCATACAGTATTCCCCCAGTGTGGGGGCTACTGGGGGTCATTATTCTGAATGGGGCGACTGGGGGTTATTATTCTGAATGCAGGGCCACAGGTGGTCATAATACAGTGTGGGGGGGGGGGGGTGGAATTGGGGGTTCATTATACTGTGTGAAGGGCCACTAGTAGTCATTATACTGTATAGGGGCCACTGGGGGTCATTATACCGTGTGGGAGCCACAGGGGGACATGTCAATGTAAAAAAATGCCTCATGGGGGCCCACTGGGATTTATCGCCCAAGGGCCCACATGAACCTGGAGCCGGCCCTGGCCTTAGGTTAGGCCTACGTCAAGTTCGTGAGAGTATAGTCATCCAAGCGGCTGCCTCCTGCTACGGGAATGTGCACATGAGGGGATTTGCCAGCTTGCAGCTTTTCCAGCACAGTCTAGGTTGCGGCATGGTTCGTCACGACTTATCTCTCAACATTCCCTTTACTACATTGCATCAAACAATGACTCAAATTTAAGTTTTCATCACCATGAATCATCATTTTGGTTGTGGTTTTTAAAGCTCATTGTAAAGATCTCTTCGCGCTGAAGCTTTATAGCCTAGAGACACATTAGGAAAATGGGGCGGCTGTTGCTGGGTCTTATAGGCTCATTCCATGTACGAAAGGTAATTCAATTAGTTGCAAAAATTAGACTTTTTTATTTTTTAAAGTTCTCCTTTGGTTGTATATTAGGAAATTGCATTTAGTGCAGCAGCAGAAAAGTATAGAGTTCGTCCAGCCCGAAATAATTAGTTAAAAACAGTAAAATAACATAAGACAACGTAAAGCAGCTTTCAAACCTCCATAGTTCCCGTGCAATGGAGCCGGGTGCCTAATGTTTCCTGTACGCTTTCGCAACTAGTGCCACATAGCGTCCAGATAAATAGCTTTATATAAAATCAAGATAAAGTTTTTTAGTCTTTATTCCAAAATGCCTGATATTAAAGGGCATTGATGGGTAAGTGCCCGCAAACCAGATGGTCGAGGGTAGTTAAGTTTAAGGGTAACATCCCTGGGGTCTAGACCAGAGAGGAGGTTAAAGGGGTCGGTTCACTTCAGCTAATGGCATTTATTATGTAGAGAAAGTTAATACAAGGCGCTTACTAATGTATTGTGATTCTCCATATTGCCTCCTTTGCTGGCTGGATTCATTTTTCCATTTTGTTTTAGAAACAACTTACATTTACTATGTAATAAAACTTCTGAAACATCTATTCTGTGATGTGCTGTTCCTCTATTATTCCTACTCTTCGAGAGGTGGATATTAAGAGGAAAAAAATATATATATATGAGGGGATAAAAGGGTTCGACTGTTGGGAGAACCCTTCCTATCTTGAAAACCAGTTTACAATGTGCTGACATCAGCAAAGGGCCTGGGTCACCCAACTGTTATGGTGGGAGGAAGCAGCCAACAAGCCGTCAGGAAGAATGACATAATGACTGTCACCGCTCCTCACTTGTCTGTCTTAGTAACTATTATTACTAAACTGGTATTTTGTATAACATGGTGACCATTTAAAGCTAGAAAACGCTGGATAAAAGGTATGTGGGCCAGGAGGACTGGACCATGGAAATGATTGATGTCACCTTGGAGGACTAGGACATAGAAGGGGATACTTCTAAGATGTGTGAAGAGGTCAATGTCAGCATCCCTTGTGGTCTAGAGCTTAGAAAAGGTCTGTGTTTCTTTAGGGGACTCGGTGTCTTGTTAGATTTCTTATCTTGGGATTGTATGCGTTTTGAATGTAGGTGGTCATGTCTTGGGTCTGTATCCATTTTTTGGGTGTGATGATGGGAGTTATATGGACTACTTGTAATTCAGATGTCTTAGGCAGGAGACATACCTAATGGGTGGGATGTGTTCTCAGAATCTCGATGATTCCCCTGCTGAAAAGTTGAGTTACATATCGCACTTGTGTGTGTAAGTGTCCACTCACATGTCCGGATCCGCAAAACATGGACACCGGCAATGTGCGTTCCGCATTTTCATAGAAAATGCCTTTTCTTGTCCGCAATTGCGGACAAGAATAGGACATGTTCTATTTTTTGCGGAGCGGAAGTGTGGATCCGCAAATGCGGATAGCACATTCCGGCCCTATTGAAAATGAATGGGTCCGCACCTGTTCCGCAAAATTGCGGAACGGATGCGGACCCATTTTGCGGACCTGTGAATGGACCCTTATATGTCTAATATTTCATAATACTGGACACCATTTAAAAGGCCAACAGGGGCGTACACAGATCTCAAAGGGTCCCATAGAAGAATTTAGTAGGGGCCTCTCTTGTCCACCCAGTGTCTCAGAACTCAGGCAACGCTGAACATGACTGAATCGAATTTGCAATTTTTAGATTTTTCATTTTTAATAAAAAAAAATGAAAAAAAAAGTATTTTAAAAAAATGTTTGACCACTAGGGAGAGCTCTGTGCATAGGAAATTATACCATCTCCATTAAACTCAATGGAAGCTCTAAAACCTCTTTGCGCTGAGCTTCCCTTCGTGAAGACTGATGGCAAATGCTGTGAATGTATGTAGGGTACAGGAGAAGAGGTTCAGAGCAGGGACCCCATTCTGGCTCATAAAGGGATCCCATGGGATGGGTAGACACGGCGTATGTCAAGATAAGACGACCTCTTTGAAAGGTTTATATTAAGGGATTAGAAAAGGGGATTAACAAAAAACAGCGCCTCACTTGCCTATAGATGGTGTCTGGTCAGGCACTTAGGGGGTCATTTATTAAACAGAAAAACGCCTATATTAGGTGTATTTCTGGCGCAGATAATGGCGCAAAGGTCCTTTGTGCCACAGTTTGCAACTTTTCCTGCACATGCCAGGTCTAAAAAAAAGTGGACGTGGCATGGGTGGGGAAGGGGACGGGTCCTTAGGGTCTAAATGTAAGTCAGCTCGGAAGCTGTCTTACATTTAGAAGCGGTAGAGGGTCCGCCGAAGTTATGTAGAGGCCGGGGCCTCTACATAACTTCGGCGGATCCACCGCCAGCGCAGGGGCTTGGATTTGCAGAGCAACCAAAACAGTAGCCTGCAAAAAATATCGACCAGCCTTTGGACCAGTAGATCTATTTTTTTTGCCCATGTATTTTTGAAAGATGAATCCCTTTAAAAAAAATATATTAAGTCATGCAAAAAACAACAAAAAACAAATGACGTATGAAACAAGCAATAGTAACACTAAAACAATTGTATAAATACAGAGTGTAAGACAATTTGAAACAACAAATCTGAGGAGGTGCAGCCTGTGGGGGCAGCCATACTTTTTGCACATCAATCTTCCTGACATTAACGGTTTTTAGAAGACTCTTCAGGAGATCTCAAAACTTCCTTGAAATGTTGTGAAGTATTGATGGAGGACAGCTCCAGGCTGGTGTGTAGGATGGAGGAGCAGCCGCATCAATCGCTCTCCTGCTAAATTACCGTGTAAGCAAAGAACAAGGACATCTTCAGATGAGGAGTTTTTTTTGTTTGTTTTTACGTTTGGACTTGGTTAAGATTATGTAATGAGCCAAGAAAACACAAACTTCTTAAACTTCTCCAGTCATCTCAAGAAGATAATCCTTTTAGAATTTTGGCCCCGTCTGGTGACTGGTGATCCTGAGGACAGTGATACAGTTGAATTCAGGAGGGCATCTGCGGCTGTCAGCCAGATGCATAAGTGACTTATGCTCCTGTCATTAATTAAAGGGGTTCTCCAGGCTTTTTCATATTGATGACCTATCCTCAGGATAGGTCATCAATAGAAGATCGGTGGGGGCCCGACTCCTGCCAACCCTACGGATCATCTGTCTGAGGAGTGTGCACGTGCCGTCTCCCTTCTCTCTTCCTGTTCACCGCTGCTGTCCCAAAGACATACAGCGGAGAACATCAGGTCATTATGTACCTGGCTGGTGGCCATAAGGAGGGCTCAGGTGGGCGAAGGCATCAGCCCACCGGGAAATAATTTCCCTGTAGGGTCTATGGCCTGTTGTCACAACCAGACAGCTGAGAAGCTCTGACAGAAGCCTTTCAGAACCTCCTCCTTGAGTGTTCTTTGTTGTGGTGTTCAGTTCCTCATCTCGTTAGCCTCTCTCAGCTGTCATGTAGTTGGACTGATTGCATTCCTTTAAATTCCGCCCCATAATGCATTACTGGGCGGCCTATACTTCTTCCTGGAGTGTGTGTGCATGCTGATCCTGTTTCCCAGTCTGCTACAAAGTTAAGTGCTGTACATTTATCTGTTATTTTCTGTTTGCTGGATCCCAGGTGACCCTGACTCCCTCCGTGTCTGGTGTAGGGAGCCGGTGGTCGTGTCCCCTCACTATTGTAGGGTGTTCAGGGGTTATATAGTCGAGGTACGTGGATATGCAACCATCCACCTTTGGGATCTTTGCATAGGCTGAGCAGCCAGGGAAAGTGCCAGGTCTTGTTGCAGGGGTCTCCCTGTTGGTTCCTTCGCTTTGGATCCAGTGAGTCATATATGCATGTTGCTTTGTCTTGTTTTCTGTACACCGTCCGTGACATTATAAGCCGCCAAAACCGTCTCAAGCATGGATCCGGTTTCACTTTTGGCTGAACGCCTTCAGGGTCTTTCATTGGAGGTAGCTGATCTCCGCAGGACTTTTTCTCAGCTTTAAGTGACCGGTTCAGCTGGCGATCATGGAGTTTGTTCTGAGACTAAGATCTCGCTCCCGGATACGTTTTCCGGGGGTAGTGAGAATTTTGTGCGTTTTAGAGAGGCTTGCAAACTCTATTTTCGCCTTCTTCCCCATTCCTCTGGTGATGAGGAACGGAGGGTGGGGATCATTATATCGCTGCTCAGGGGTAACGCTCAGTCCTGGGCCTTTTCGCTGCCGGAGGGGGCACGGCCCCTCCGTTCAGTGGATGAATTCTTTCTAGCCCTGGGTCATATATATGATGATCCGGATCGTATTGCTCTGGCTGAGTCTAGACTACGTCTATTATGCCAGGGTAAACAATCCGCAGAGATATACTGCTCAGAATTTCGGACATGGGCAGCTGATACTGGTTGGAATGATGCTGCACTCCGAAGTCAATTTTGCCATGGTCTTTCAGAGGGATTGAAAGATGCATTTGCCTTTCATTAAAGGCCTATTTCCTTGGACTCTGCTATGTCTCAGGCCGTTCGTATTGACAGGCGTCTTAGAGAGAGAGGAGAGATCTCTCCTTCCTGTCATACTCAGTCCCAGGACAGTGCAGCGGTCTCATTCTGTGCGCAGGGGTCTCAGTCGCTGTCAGCCCCTTCTGAGCAGGAGCCCATGCAGCTGGGGTTGATTGCTTCTGACAATAGAAGATTCAACTCGCATGGGAGGGTTTTTTTTTGTTGTGGAGGTATAAATCATTTGGCAAATGTTTGTCCCTCTAGGAGATTCAGGCAGTTTTCTGGGAGTAATAAAGAAACAAAGAGGAAAAAATCTTTTAAAAATGTTCCGTCTGTTACTATTGGCAGGGTTGAGGCGGAAATTGAAGGTTTTCCGTTTGCTTGTAGTTCCCGTTTTGTCCTGCCTGCTAGGGTGGCGCTAGAGAGCAAGAGCATTTTTTGTGAGATTTTTGTGGATAGTGGAGCAGCGGTCAATCTCATTGATAGTCAATTTGCAATAACTCATGGTTTCCAGGTGTGCACTTTGGGAAAGGATATTCCTGTTTTTGCTATTGATTCCGCTCCACTTTCTCAGAAATCATTAAAGGGCATACTTCACAATATCCGTTTAATTGTGAGTGATGCTCATGTTGAGGATGTGTCATGTTTCGTCCTTAGCGGTTTGCCTACTCCTCTAGTGTTGGGGCTACCCTGGCTCACTAAACACAACCCCACCATTGATTGGCAAGCGAGGCAAATAAATGGTTGGAGTGACTTTTGCTGAGAGAATTGCCTCACGACATCTGTTTCTGAGGTTTCTACTAAGACTGTACCATCTTTTCTCTCTGAATTTTCGGATGTCTTCTCTGAGAGTGGAGTTCAGGATTTGCCCCCGCACAGGGAGTACGATTGCCCTATTAATCTCATCCCAGGCGCCAAGCTGCCTAAATCTCGTTTATACAATCTTTCCCAACCTGAAAGGATCGCTATGCGTGCTTATATCTCTGAGAGTCTGAGAAAAGGACACATACGACCCTCGAAGTCACCTGTTGCCGCTGGTTTTTTCTTTGTTAAGAAAAAAGATGGTTCTTTAAGACCTTGTCTGGATTTCAGGGAGCTGAACAGTATCACTATTCGTGACCCTTATCCGCTTCCTCTGATCCCGGACCTGTTTAACCAGGTTGTTGGGGCTAAAGTCTTTTCCAAATTAGATCTAAGAGGGGCATACAACCTGGTCAGGGTCAGAGAAGGAGACGAATGGAAGACGGCCTTCAATACCCCTGAGGGCCATTTTGAAAATTTGGTTATGCCTTTTGGTTTGATGAATGCCCCAGCCGTTTTTCAGCATTTCGTGAACAGCATTTTTTATCATTTGATGGGAAAATTTGTATTAGTGTATTTGGATGACATTTTGATTTTTTCTCCTGATTTCAAAACTCATAAGGAACATTTACGTCAGGTCTTGCTCATTCTGCGGGAGAATAAATTATATGCGAAACTGGAAAAATGTGTGTTTGCGGTTCCAGAGATTCAATTTCTGGGGTTTCTTCTCTCCGCTTCTGGTTTTCGCATGGACCCCGAGAAGGTCCGCGCTGTGCTTGAGTGGGAGCTTCCTGAGAATCAGAAGGCGCTGATGCGGTTTTTGGGCTTTGCCAATTATTACAGGAAGTTCATTTTGAATTATTCTTCTATTGTTAAACCACTCACTGATATGACCAGAAAGGGGGTAGATTTTTCTTCGTGGTCGGTAGAGGCGCGTAAGGCTTTTTCTAATATCAAGGAGAGTTTTGCTTCCGCTCCCATCTTGGTGCAACCTGATATTTCTTTACCCTTCATAGTTGAGGTTGATGCTTCTAAGGTGGGTGTGGGTGCGGTCTTGTCTCAGGGTTCCTCTCCTGCCAAATGGCGACCGTGTGCCTTTTTCTCGAAAAAACTCTCCTCCGCAGAGAGAAATTACGATGTGGGAGATAGGGAATTGTTGGCCATCAAGTTGGCTTTTGAGGAATGGCGCCATTGGCTAGAGGGAGCCAGACACCCTATTACCGTGTTTACTGACCATAAAAATCTGGCCTACTTGGAGTCAGCCAAGCGTCTGAACCCGAGACAGGCCAGATGATCTTTGTTCTTTTCAAGATTTAATTTTGTTGTCACATTCCGCCCTGGGGTTAAGAATGTGAAGGCAGATGCCCTGTCACATTGTTTTCCGGGAGGCGGGAAGTTTGAAGACCCGCGTCCCATTTTGGCCGAAGGTGTGGTGGTCTCTGCTCTTTTTTCTGAATTGGAGGCAGAGGTGCAGGCAGCCCAGTCAGAGGCTCCTGATCTTTGTCCTCCTGGGAGGTTGTTTGTGCCTCTCGCTTTAAGACACAAGATTTTTAAGGAACACCACGATACGGTCCTTGCTGGGCACCCGGGGGCAAGAGCCACACTGGATCTCATCGCTCGGAGATTCTGGTGGCCTGTGCTTCGTAAGTCGGTTGAGGGTTTTGTGGCAGCCTGCGAGACTTGCGCTCGTGCCAAAGTCCCTCATTCACGGCCGTCAGGTCCTCTCCTTCCCTTACCCATTCGTTCCCGTCCTTGGACACATCTGTCCATGGAATTCATAACGGACCTGCCTCGTTCCTTGGGGAAGACTGTGATTCTGGTGGTGGTGGACCGTTTTAGCAAAATGGTGCATTTCATCCCTTTTCCTGGTTTGCCCAATGCTAAGACGCTGGCGCAGGCATTTATTGATCACATTGTCAAATTGCACGGTATTCCTTCAGACATAGTCTCTGATAGGGGCAACGCAGTTTGTTTCCAGATTCTGGAAGGCTTTCTGTTCTCGCTTGGGGGTTCGGTTGTCATTCTCTTCTGCTTTCCACCCGCAGTCGAATGGCCAGACGGAGCGCGTCAATCAGAATCTGGAGACATATCTGCGCTGTTTTGTGGCGGATAATCAGGAGGATTGGTGTTCTTTTTTCTCCCTTGCTGAGTTTGCTTTAAATAACCGTCGTCAGGAGTCCTCTGATAAGTCACCATTTTTTGGTGCATATGGGTTTCATCCGCAGTTTGGGACTTTCTCGGGAGAGAGGTCTTCTGGTTTACCTGATGAGGACAGATTCTCCTCGTCTTTGTCATCTATTTGGCAAAAGATTCAGGATAATCTAAAGAGCATGAGTGAGAGATATAAGCGTGTGGCAGATAAGAGACGTGTGCTTGGTCCGGACCTGAATGTTTGTGGTCTGGTGTGGTTGTCTACCAAGAATATCAAATTGAAGGTTCCCTCCTGGAAGTTGGGTCCTAGGTTTATTGGGCCTTACAAAATCCTGTCTGTCATCAATCCTGTTGCCTACCGTCTTGATCTTCCTCAGACTTGGAAGATCCATAATGTTTTTCATAAGTCCTTATTGAAACCTTATGTGCAACCCATTGTACCCTCGCCTTTGCCTCCTCCTTCGATTATGGTTGGTGGGAATCTTGAATTTCAGGTCTCTAGGATTGTGGATTCTCGGCTTGTCCGCGGTTCTCTCCAGTACCTTGTTCATTGGGAGGGTTATGGTCCTGAGGAGAGGATGTGGGTCCCAGTGACGGACATTAAGGCCTCTCGTCTCATCAGGGCTTTCCATAGGTCCCATCCTGAGAAGGTGGGCTCTGAGTGTCCGGAGTCCACTCGTAGAGGGAGGGGTACTGTCACAACCAGACAGCTGAGAAGCTCTGACAGAAGCCTTTCAGAACTTCCTCCTTGAGTTTTCTTTGTTGTGATGTTCAGTTCCTCATCTTGTTAGCCTCTCTCAGCTGTCATGTAGTTGGACTGATTGCATCCCTTTAAATTCCGCCCCATAATGCATTACTGGGCGGCTTATACTTCTTCCTGGAGTGTGTGTGCATGCTGATCCTGTTTCCCAGTCTGCTACAAAGTTAAGTGCTGTACATTTATCTGTTATTTTCTGTTTGCTGGATCCAAGGTGACCCTGACTCCCTCCGTGTCTGGTGTAGGGAGCCGGTGGTCGTGTCCCCTCACTATTGTAGGGTGTTCAGGGGTTATATAGTCGAGGTACGTGGATATGCAACCATCCACCTTTGGGATCTTTGCATAGGCTGAGCAGCCAGGGAAAGTGCCAGGTCTTCTTGCAGTGGTCTCCCTTTTGGTTCCTTAGCTTTGGATCCAGTGAGTCATATATGCATGTTGCTTTGTCTTGTTTTCTGTACACCGTCCGTGACACCTGTCTACCCCTGTCTGGCAGTGGCTTTATCCCCTCTCCAATTCACAATTCATGGATGGATCGGGAGAGACAACGGTGGGCCTGGCATGTGGCCAACAGGTTATCTCATATGTACAGTATGGTCAGCTTAAATACAATATTGGCAGGAATGGCTATGCTTCTAGTGTGCATTGGGCTCCCTTCAGCAGATGTCAGGGGAAAGAAGGATCGGGCAAGTTGGATTTCAATATGCCAAATCCATTCTTCCTAGAGGAGATAAGCAGCTGGCTGAGGTGCCTGGCAGTGGCTAATTTCGTTCCCTCTATTGAAAACACACACTGCATGTGGACAGAGGAGTCAGGAGGGGTAGATGTCGATCACGTAAATGTTTGGCTGACTGCTATCTAAGGCGTATAGGCACCTTAAAGGGGTTGTCTCCTGAAGACAAGGCCTATTAGGGCATTTGGAGATCATGGAGGGACTCACTCAGTAAGGACCATCTCAATGAGCTAGAAGGTAGAGACACTTTGTAGGAGCCGTACTTGAGTTACATGGACGCCCATTTATCTGTATGGCTGCCACGTAACGCTAGATTTCCACAGAATAAATGCATGGCTGGTGGTGTAGGAGACGCGCTGGGTCCACGCCTGCTGAGTAGTCCTCCCGGGCTCGGAGCACACACTCATCTCGGGATTTTTATCTCATGCGTGTAACGTATTTATTTGAATAATTCCTGGCAAAAATCTTATGCAAGGACCCATTCAGACAAACGTATGGCCACCATGCCTGTGTTGCTGGTCCGCAATACACAAACACTAGCCATGTGAACGCCATACTGCGGTGCAGACCCGTTGACTTGAATAGGTCTACGATCTGCAACATACGGCAAAAGATAGGGTTTCCGTGGACTTCCGATCCGTGCCTCTGCAAAGCAAAAGATATAACATGTCCTATCTTTTGTGGATCAGGACGCATTCAAGTCAATCGGTCTGCAAAACAGGCGCGGCGGCCATACGTTCGTGTGAATAGGGCTTAACACTGAGCAGACGCAGCTAGTGATAAGGGAGGAATCACCAGGAGCCCAGGACTTATCGCCCACTATCTATACGTTCCACCTCCCGCCACTGTCAGTCCATGCCCTGTACGTAGAGGAGGCAGGGGCACACGTGGAGAGTGTTACCCATCAGGTCAGGGCAAATTAGTGGCCACAAATAGTGAGTCTTAAGGATACAGCCACGCTGCAGGGGTCATCACTGCAGAGCCACCGGAGGGGTACCAACCATTGGGTGTCCTGTGGTACAAATAGTAAGGGCCCTGTGGTACACTTTGCTAAATACCTACTCGATGAGTGCGAAGTGGATCAATTAAAAGAATAAATTGTAGCTGCCGGGACCCAGTGCAACATCTGTAACAGGTCCCCACCTGCCATATGCCGTTTATAACGCCGGTGTCTTCTCATGTGGCCGATGACTTGGACCTTGGTGTAACTTCTGCCCCTGCAGCACCCATAGCTACACCCCTGATACCAGTGGTGAGTGCCCAGTGCGCCATAACATTAGATATGAGATATTACACTGCTGTATTAGTGATGGATTATTACATTTGTGGATTATCAGATACTGGATTACAGGGTTATAAAGGGGGATTTTGAGATAAATAGACAGATACAGTTGAAACTAGAAGTTTACATACACTATATAAAAAGACACAGATGCATGGTTTTCTCAATATCTGGCATGAAATCAGAAGAAACCTTTCCTGTTTTTGGTCAATTAGGATTACCATAATTATTATTATTTGCCAAATGCCAGAATAATGAGAGAGAAAGAATGTTTTAAGGCATTTTTATTACTTTCTGCAATGTCAAAAGTTTACATACACTAAGATTACTATGCCTTTAAACAATTCTGGACTGCCCATATGATGATGTAATTTGTTTGGAAGCTTCTGTTAGGTTTGTTGGCAACATCTGAGTTAATTAGAGACACACCTGTGGATGTATTCAAATGCACCCCTGAAACACACTGCTTTGTGTAGCATCATGGGAAAGTCTAAAGATATCAGCCAAGATGTCAGGAAGAGAATTGTGGACTTGAACATGTCTGGCTCAACCTTGGGTGCAGTTTCAAGATACCTGAAGGCGCCTCGTTTATCTGTACAAACAATTATACGCAAGTACAAACAAGATGAAAACGTCCAGCCATCATACCGCTCAGGAAGGAGACGGGTTCTGTATCCCAGAGATAAACGCGCTTTGGTCCGACATGTGCCTATCAACCCAAGAACAAAAGCAAAGGACCTTGTGAAGATGATGGCGGAAGCTGGTGGATTGTGTCAATATCCACAGTGAAACAAGTATTCAACATGGTCTGAAAGGCCACTCTGCCAGGAAGAAGCCATTACTCCAAAAGAAACATAAAGACAGATTAATGTTTGCAATTGAACACAGGAAGAAAAACCTACATTTTTGGAGACATGTCCAGTGGTCTGCCAAAACTAAAATTGAACTTTTTGGCCATCATTAAGTTTTGAGGAAAAAGGGAGATGCTTGGAAGCCTAAGAACACCTTCCCAACTGTGAAACAAGGGGGCGGTAGCATCATGTTGTGGGGTGGTTTTGCTGCAGGAGGGATTGGTGCACGTCCCAAAATAATTAAAAGGATTCATGGCATCATGAGGAAAGAAGATTATGTGGAAATACTGAAGCAACATCTCAAGACATCAGCCAGGAAGTTAAAGCTTGGACGGAAATGGGTCTTCCAAATGGACCATGACCCGAAGCATACTGCCAAACTGGTTACAAAGTGGCTTAAGGATAACAAAGTCAATGTTTTGCGGCCTTCACAAAGCCCTGATCTCAATCCTATTGAAAATTTATGGGCAAAGATGAAAAGGCAGGTGCGAGCAAGGCGACCAACAAACGGCTCAGTTACACCAGTTTTGTCAGTAGGAGTGGGCCCAAATTCCGACCAACTATTGTGAGAAGCTTGTGGAAGGATATCCAAAACGTTTGACCCAAGTCATACAGTTTAAGGGCAATGGTACCAAATAATAATGAAATGTATGTAAACTTTTGACTTTGCAGAAAGTAATAAAAATGCCTTAAAACAGTCTCTCTCTCATTATTCTGGCATTTGGCAAATAATAATAATTATGGTAATCCTAATTGGCCTACTTTTGAATACATCTGTTTCTGGATAGTCACTTTAATGCGATTTATTGTATTACTGTAATGTGTTTTTGTTATGATAACGCGTTAAGTCTGTAGATAGATATTAGATATACAGTATATTAGATAGATATAAGATAGATAATTAGACTGATATAGATAGATGTGACAAGGGATCATTTAGTCTCCTGATAATATTATAATCCTCTCTGTCTAGTAAACTCCTCTCCCTTCGCTCGCTCAGCATTTTCCCGGCTGCAAGCGGCTGCGCTGTGGAATTACCGGATTTGTGCTACTGCTGGGTTTGTGGTCACATCAGCAGCTGAAGACTCAGCATTTAATTACTTGTAAGAAAGTGGAATAAACACATTTCTCACAATCTGCAGGAAGACTTGTATTTCGTGTAATCTTCCTTCACGTATGATTCATATCATAGAAAATCCAGATGATCTCCGCAGCAGACCGACTTTTTACCGTCCACTGCATCTGCACAGTAATGACAACCCCTCAGTACGCAGAAGACATTCCCGTGTGTGAGGTGTCAGATGGGGCTGCTGCTTCTCATCCAGACTTTCCCACACGGACATTCCATGACATCTACAAGACCTGAATCATCTCCGATACTTTCTTATAGTATTCATTCGTAAATAAGCAGATTGATAATAAGGAAATTACAGAACTGCATATATTAAAATCCTTTAATCTAGCACCAAATAGACCTGATAGGTGCCAGATTGGTATTCTGGATTATTAGACACTCATAGAAACACATTTACGCAGAAAACATTTATAATGGTCAAGACTTTTCATAAATAAAACTGATAATGGCAGGTTTACAGATGCTGGATGATTTACAGTAATATTTTCTTTTGGACCATGGTTTTGGGGAAAGCCTACCATCATGTATTACCCATCATCAGATACATACAGATCAGGCATGGACATCAACGTTGAGGTAACCAAAACTGTACCATTTACTTCATATCAGTCCAGGGCAAGCTCGGGACCCCGTACCAGGAAGTGTTTGTATGAACGCAAGGAAGAAGGGAGAAAGAACTCTCCCGATGAAACCAGGCCAATCGAGAACCCACCTGCCCGCATAGCTTCAAGCTCAGAGGCAGTCTTATGGGTTTCACAAGATCTTTACATGGCACTAGCCAGGAGACACAGGAACTGAGGAGTTGCAGGAGGTTACAGGACCTGTGCAGCGTACATAGCCGCAGCTTATATGTGTCAGCATGGCTGAAAGTGTGAACGTGGTGTAGGAAGGAACAAGGGGTCATCATTAATGGTCGGTACGTGTCAATGAGGTTCCTGGACTCGGTGAGGTAAGAGCCGGTTGTTCTCAAAGTGTCCGTTTTGCAGATTGCAGTCTGACACTTCAGCTGTTTTAGTATGGCTGCAAAGCTAATCTGGGACAGCTCTTATTGGGAGTAGTCAAAGTGATGGGTGGGTGGCTACTCCCCACATTCCAGGCCGGGTCTTGGTTTGGGATATAAAAAACAGGCAGCACTGTCAGGTGGGGTGGATTACTCCTCTCTGACAGTGGAGTGCTGCCAGTCTCTGTGTTGGGGCCTGGGAGTTTGGGCCGGGATTAAGGACTGCTGCCTTGTTTGTGTGAAAGCACGTGGATTCTGCTTTATACAAGGACTTCTGCGTTACTGCCTGGTGTGAACCAACACCAGAATCAAAGTGACAAAGTTACTTAAAACCCAATTTTTAGGGACCAGTTCAGGTCTGAAGTCACTTTGCGAGGCTTACATAATAGAAACCACCCAAAAATGACCCCATTCTATAAACTACACCCCTCAAGGTATTTAAAACTGATTTTACAAACTTTGTTAACCCTTTAGGTGTTCCACAAGAATTAATGGAAAATAGAGATACAATTTAAAAATTTCACTTTTTTGGCAGATTTTCCATTTTAATAATTTTTTTTCCAGTTACAAAGCAAGGGTTAACAGCCAAACCAAACTCAATATTTATGGCCCTGATTCTGTAGTTTACAGAAACACCCCATATGTGGTCGTAAACTGCTGTACGGGCACACGGCAGGGCGCAGAAGGAAAGGAATGCCATACGGTTTTTTGGAAGGCAGGTTTTGCTGGACAGTTTTTTTTTACAACATGTCCCATTTGAAGCCCCCCTGATGCACCCCTAGAGTAGAAACTCCAAAAAAGTGACCCCATTTTAGAAACCACGGGATAGGGTGGCAGAATTGTTGGTACTAGTTTAGAGTACATATGATTTTTGGTTGCTCTATATTACACTTTTTGTGAGGCAAGGTAAATAGCTGTTTTGGCACCGTTTTTATTTTAATTTTTTTACGGCATTCACCTGAGGGGTTAGGTCATGTGATATTTTTATAGAGCAAGGTATTACGTACACTGCGATGCCTAATATGTATACAATTTTTTATTTATGTAAGTTTTGCACAATGATTTCATTTTTGAAGCAAAAAAAATCATGTTTTAGTGTTTCCATAGTCTGAGCGCCATAATTTTTTCAGTTTTTGGGCGATTACCTTGGGTAGGGTATGATTTTTGCGGGATGAGATGACGGTTTGATTGGCACTATTTTGGGGTGCGTGTGACTTTTTGATCGCTTGCTATTACACTTTTTGTGATGTAAAGTGACAAAAAATTGCTTTTTTTACACCGTTTTTATTTTTATTTTTTTACGGTATTCATCTGAGGGGTTAGGTTATGTGATATTTTTATAGAGCAAGTTATTACGGACGCTGAGATACATAAATAAAAATAAAGTACCGTATACATATTAGGTAAGTTTTACACAATAATATCATTTTGAAACAAAAATAAAATCATGTTTTAGTGTCTCCATCTTCTCAGAGCCATAGTTTTTTCAGTTTTTGGGCAATTATCTTAGGTAGGGTCTCATTTTTTGCAGGATGAGATGACGGTTTGATTGGCACTATTTTGGGGTGCATATGACTTTTTGATCGCTTGCTATTACACTTTTTGTGATGTAAGGTGACAAAAAAATGGTTTATTTAGCACAGTTTTTATTTTTAATTTTTTACGGTGTTCACCTGACGGGTTAGGTCATGTGATATTTTTATAGAGCCGGTCTATACGGACGTGGCGATACCTAATATGTATACTTTTTTTTATTTATGTAAGTTTTACACAATAACAGCTTTAAAACAAAAAAAATGATGTTTTAGTGTCTCCATATTCTGAGCCATAGTTTTTTATTTTTTGGGCGATTGTCTCAGGTAGGGGCTCATTTTTTGCGGGATGAGGTGACAGTTAGATTGTCACTATTTTGGTGGGCAAACGCCTTTTTGATCGCTTGCTGTTGTACTTTTTGTGATGTAAGGTGCCAAAAAATTGTTTATTTAGCACAGTTTTTATTTTTTACGGTGTTCATCTGAGGGGTTAGGTCATGTGATATGTTTATAGAGCCGGTCGATACGGACGCATCGATACCTAATATGTCAACTTTTTTTTCCCCCTGTTTTTTACCAATTTTTTTAAACTTTATTTGGGGAAAATGACGTTTTTGTTTATTTTTACTTGAAACTTTTAATTTTTTGGGGGGAAAACTTTATTTTTTAACCTTTTTTTTACTTTATTTTTTGTCCCACTTTGGGACTTCAACTTTTGGGGGTCTAATCCCTTTTACAATGCATTCCAATACTTCTGTATTGGAATGCATTGGCTGTATGAGTAATACTGTGTGTATTACTCATACAGCTTCCGGCCTGTGAGATCCAGGGGGCTGGATCTCACAGGCTCGTCACCGGAAGGCAGCGCAGATGCCTAAGGAAGGCATCGTGCTGCGTTCCATGCCATCGGGTCCCCCCTACAGCCGCATGGGGACACGATGGCACTGCTGCCCACCGGATAAGGTAAAACCGCAAACCGCAGGTCTGAATTGACCTGTGGTTTGCAGCGATCGCCGATGCGGGGGGAGGGGGGTCACATGACCCCCCCGGCGTTGTGACAGGATGCCCGCTGAATGATTTCAGCGGACATCCTGTTCTGATTAACCCCCGCCGCGCCGCAATGAAATTTTAAAGTTAGGACGTACCGGTACGTCCTACATCCTTAAGGGGTTAAACATCTGAATTGCATTGTATGGTATTTCCCATTATCAGTCCGGCATTGTAATTTCACCCATTCGCCCCTAGGTGGTGCTGGCACCACATAATATACACTCACCTAAAGAATTATTAGGAACACCATACTAATATGGTGTTGGACCCCCTTTTGCCTTCAGAACTGCCTTAATTCTACTCGGCATTGATTCCACAAGGTGCTGATAGCATTCTTTAGAAATGTTGGCCCATATTGCTAGGATAGCATCTTGCAGTTGATGGAGATGTGAGGGATGCACATCAAGGGCACGAAGCTCCCGTTCCACCACATCCCAAAGATGCTCTATTGGGTTGAGATCTGGTGACTGTGGGGGCCATTTTAGTACAGTGAACTCATTGTCATGTTCAAGAAACCAATTTGAAATGATTGGAGCTTTGTGACATGGTGCATTATCCTGCTGGAAGTAGCCATCAGAGGATGGGTACATGGTGGTCATGAAGGGATGGACATGGTCAGAAACAATGCTCAGGTAGCCCGTGGCATTTAAACGATGGCCAATTGGCACTAAGGGGCCTAAAGTGTGCCCAGAAAACATCCCCCACACCATTACACCACCACCACCAGCCTGCACAGTGGTAACAAGGCATGATGGATACATGTTCTCATTCGGTTTACGCCAAATTTGGACTCTACTATTTGAATGTCTCAACAGAAATCGAGACTCATCAGACCAGGCAACATTTTTCCAGTCTTCAACAGTCCAATTTTGGTGAGCTCGTGCAAATTGTAGCCTCTTTTTCCTATTTGTAGTGGGGATGAGTGGTACCCGGTGGGGTCTTCTGCTGTTGTAGCCCACCTTTCTTTCCCATTCTGATGGGAACTCCAAACTCTGTTTGGAGTTCAGGGGATTGTCTTGACCAGGACCACAACCCTACATGCATTGAAGCAACTGCCATGTGATTGGTTGACTAGATAATCGCATTAATGAGAAATAGAACAGGTGTTCCTAATAATTCTTTAGGTGAGTGTATATAGCTTGGGTGTGTCTAGCTGAGAGAGAGAGCAGAATGTAGAGTTGAAGTGAAGTAGTTGGTGAGAGGAGGAAAAGCAAGTGTATGGTGGATAGAAACAGGCGTCGTCCACCATGTAGTCTGCTATTTCTACCCCTTGGTCATGGCCAGGCTAAGGGAGTACAGCGGACATTTATCTACAGCAGTCAAGCACCAGACAGTGAGTCTATGTCTAAATATGAAGCAAGCCTAGTGAGGGTTACAGCTGAATCTAGCTTATGGACCTCATCAGCACGAGTGCCTGAGATCAACTTTCCAATTGCCGAAACACGAATGGATAATTGATGTGCAGAATTGTCCTTATTCACTAGAAGCCTTCCGGGATCTATTGGAAAACCTAAACCTTTTTAGGAGAGCATCCTGCAAATAATGTAGCAGAAGACTGATGCCTGCCACGAGGGAGAACGCCCTTATTAGATAGCTCAAGATAAGTAGAAATAAGTAGAATAATTACAGAAGTCTTGCCTGTAAAGTGTCAACCTTAAAGAGAACTCCTCAACTGACAATTGCCTAAACCTGATAAAAGGATTACTATTGAACCTATTCCTGAGTCATCACTTATATCATACAAATGAACGGTGTCTGTACTGACTGCTTAAAGGGAACCTGTCACTGGGATTTTGTGTATAGAGCTGAGGACATGGGTTGCTAGATCACCGCTAGCACATCTGCAATACCCAGTCCCCATAGCTCTGTGTGCTTTTATTGTGTAAAAAAAACGGTTTGATACATATGCAAATTAACATAAAAGAGTCATATCTTACTTGTGTGACCAGAGAAGAGTCATATTTTTAAGCTCTGACTCATCTCAGGTTTATTTGCATATGTATCAAATCGTTTTTTTTTACACAATAAAAGCACACAGAGCTATGGAGACTGGGTATTGCGGATGTGCTGGCAGCCATCTAGCAACCCATGTTCTCAGCTCTATACCCAAAATCCCGGTGACAGGTTCCCTTTAACCCCTTAAGGACACAGGGCGTACAGGTACGCCCTTGTGCCCTGGTACTTAAGGACACAGGGCGTACATGTACGCCCTGTGCATTTTCGATCACTGCCGTGCGGCTGGCAGTGATCGGAACCCGGTGCCTGCTCAAATCATTGAGCAGGCACCTAGGCTAAATGCGCGGGGGGGTCCCGTGACCCCCCCATGTCGGCGATCGCGGCAAACCGCAGGTCAATTCAGACCTGCGGTTTGCTGCGATATCTGCAGTTTATGATCCGCGGGGATCAGAAACTTTAGGATTCAAAACTTTGTCCAGTATTCCTCCCCCTGCACCCCTGAGTTATTTGGGCACGGTGGGAGGTGCAGGGGGAGGGTTGCGGGCGGTGCGGGCGGTGCGGGAGGCGGGCGGTGCGGCAGGCGGGATCGCGATCCCCCGCCCGCCTCCCATTGCGTAATCGTTGGCGTCTAGTGGGTATACCAGGATGCCAGCACATTGCTGGCAGCCTGGTATAAACGGCTGACATCGGTGATGCGATGTCAGCCGTTTAACCCTTTCCATACAGCGGTCCGTACGGACCGCTGTATGGAAAAGGTTAACAGTAAGAGGGAGCTCCCTCCCTCTCCCATCGGGGGGCTGCTGTGCCTTTGCAGTCCCCCGAATGGAGAGGGAGAGAGCTCCCAGGCAGCCCCCCCAAGCCCCGTCCTTACCCTTCCCCGTCTGCGCAGCTCTGGCCACTACTGAGCAGACGGGGAAGGTTCCCATGACAACAGGACGCCTGTCCATGGTGCTGAACAGATCTATGCTGAAAGGCATAGATCTGTTCAGACAAAGTGTAAAATACAGTATAGTACTATATATTGTACTGTACTGTATTATGTAGACATCAGACCCACTGGATCTTCAAGAACCAAGTGGGTCTGGGTCAAAAAAAAAGTGAAAAAAGTAAAAAATAAAGTAAAAATCAAAAAACACATTTATCACTGATTAAAAATGAAAGAAATAAAATTCCCTACACATGTTTGGTATAGCCGCGTCCGTAACGACCTGATCTATAAAACGGTAATGTTACTTTACCCGAACGGTGAACGCCATAAAAATAAAAAATTAAAAACTATGATGAAATTGGAATTTTGCCCACCTTACTTCCCAAAAAAGGTAATAAAAGTGATCAAAAAAGTCGCATCTATGCCAAAATTGTAACAATCAAACCGTTATCTCATCCCGCAAAAATCATACCCTACCCAAGATAATCGCCCAAAAACTGAAAAAGTTATGGCTCTTACACTATGGAAACACTAAAACATGATTTCTTTTGTTTCAAAAATGAAATCATTGTGTAAAACTTACATAAATAAAAAAAAGTATACATATTAGGTATCGACGCGTCCGTATTCACCGGCTCTATAAAAATATCACATGACCTAACCCCTCAGATGACCACCGTAAAAAAATAAAAATAAAAACGGTGTAAAAAAAGCCATTTTTTGTCATCTTCCGTCACAAAAAGTGTAATAGCAAGCAATCAAAAAGTCATGTGCACCCCAAAATAGTGCCAATCAAACCATCATCTCATCCCACAAAAAATGAGACCCTACTTAAGATAATCGCCCAAAAATTTAAAAAACTATGGCTCTTAGACTATGGAGACACTAAAACATTTTTTTTGTTTTAAAAATGAAATTATTGTGTAAAACGTACATAAATAAAAAAAATTGTATACATATTGGGTATCACCGCGTCCGTGACAACCTGCTCTATAAAATTACCACATGATCTAACCTGTCAGATGAATGGTGTAAATAACAAAAAAAAAAAACGGTGCCAAAAAAGCAATTTCTTGTTACCTTGCCGCACAAAAAGTGTAATATAGAGCAACCAAAAATCATATGTAGCCTAAACTTGTACCAACAAAACTGCCACCCTATCCCGTAGTTTCTAAAATGGGGTCACTTTTTTGGAGTTTCTACTCTAGGGGTGCATCAGGGGGGCTTCAAATGGGACATGGTGTCAAAAAAACCAGTCCAGCAAAATCTGCCTTCCAAAAACCGTATGGCATTCCTTTCCTTCTGCGCCATGCCGTGTGCCCGTACAGCAGTTTACGACCACATATGGGGTGTTTCTGTAAACTACTGAATCAGGGCCAGAAATAATGAGTTTTGTTTTGCTGTTAACCCTTGCTTTGTAACTGGAAAAAAAATATTAAAATGGAAAATCTGCCAAAAAAGTGAAATTTTGAAATTGTATCTCTATTTTCTATTAAATCTTGTGCAACACCTAAAGGGTTAACAAAGTTTGTAAAATCAGTTTTGAATACCTTGAGGGGTGTAGTTTCTTAGATGGGGTCACTTTTATGGAGTTTCTACTCTAGGGTTGCATCAGGGGGCTTCAAATGGGACATGGTGTCAAAAAAACTGTCCAGCAAAACATGCCTTCCAAAAACCAAACGGCGCACTTTCACTCTACGCCCCGCTGTGTGGCCGTACAGTAGTTTACGGCCACATATGGCGTGTTTCTGTAAACGGCAGAGTCAGGGCAATAAAGATACAGTCTTGTTTGGCTGTTAACCCTTGCTTTGTTAGTGGGAAAAATGGGTTAAAATGGAAAATTAGGCAAAAAAATGAAATTCTCAAATTTCATCCCCATTTGCCAATAACTCTTGTGCAACACCTAAAGGGTTAACAAAGTTTGTAAAATCAGTTTTGAATACCTTGAGGGGTGTAGTTTCTTAGATGGGGTCACTTTTATGGAGTTTCTACTCTAGGGGTGCATCAGGGGGCTTCAAATGGGACATGGTGTCAAAAAACCAGTCCAGCAAAATCTGGCTTCCAAAAACCATACGGCGCACCTTTCACTCTACGCCCCGCTGTGTGGCCGTACAGTAGTTTACGGCCACATATGGGGTGTTTCTGTAAACGGCAGAGTCAGGGCAATAAAGATACAGTCTTGTTTGACTGTTAACCCTTGCTTTGTTAGTGGAAAAAATGGGTTAAAATGGAAAATTAGGCAATAAAATGAAATTCTCAAATTTCATCCCCATTTGCCAATAACTCTTGTGCAACACCTAAAGGGTTAACAAAGTTTGTAAAATCAGTTTTGAATACCTTGAGGGGTGTAGTTTATAGAATGGGGTCATTTTTGGGTGGTTTCTATTATGTAAGCCTCGCAAAGTGACTTCAGACCTGAACTCGTCCCTAAAAATTGGGTTTTTGTAAATTTCTGAAAAATTTCAAGATTTGCTTCTAAACTTCTAAGCCTTGTAACATCCCCAAAAAATTAAATATCATTCCCAAAATAATTCAAACATGAAGTAGACATATGGGGAATGTTAAGTCATCACAATTTTTGGGGGTATTACTATGTATTACAGAAGTAGAGAAACTGAAACTTTGAAATTTGCAAATTTTTCCCAATTTTTGGTAAATTTGACTTTTTTTATGCAAAAAAAAAATATTTTTTTAACTTTATTTTACCAGTGTCATGAAGTACAATATGTGACGAAAAAACAATCTCAGAATGGCCTGGATAAGTCAAAGCGTTTTAAAGTTATCAGCACTTAAAGTGACACTGGTCAGATTTTCAAAAAATGGCCTGGTCCTAAGGTGTAAAAAGGCTGTGTCCCTAAGGGGTTAAAGACAATTGATTTGGTAAATGTTCAACTGTTGGATAACAACTGACTCCTCATCATTTTCACTCCTACACTCAACATTTGCACCTAAAGGTGCTGTTGTCACGAACCTGGGGCCCAGCCGCCACAAGCACCCTAAACACCACCACCATCAAGGGCACAAACAACTACTACCCCCTATCTGCCCACCGTGAGCCTCACGTGTTTTCCCCTGCGGACCAGGCACATTGCAAGAAGGTAAAGGAGTTGTAGATAAGCGAGGTCTTATAGATATCTGAGCAGAAAGGAGCAGAGGGTGAAAGCTTCTTACCGCTGAGAAGTAAACCATCCCACAATATCTGCACTGAAGACCTTCAGCTGGGAGGCAATGGTGCAGACATCTCCTACATTGTCCACAGTTGGTGCAGACATCTCCTACATTGTCCACAGTTGGCGCAGACATCTCCTACATTGTCCACAGTTGGCGCAGACATCTCCTACATTGTCCACAGTTGGCGCAGACATCTCCTACATTGTCCACAGTTGGCGCAGACATCTCCTACATTGTCCACAGTTGGTGCAGACATCTCCTACATTGTCCACAGTTGGTGCAGACATCTCCTACATTGTCCACAGTTGGTGCAGACATCTCCTACATTGTCCACAGTTGGTGCAGACATCTCCTACATTGTCCACAGTTGGTGCAGACATCTCCTACATTGTCCACAGTTGGTGCAGACATCTCCTACATTGTCCACAGTTGGTGCAGACATCTCCTACATTGTCCACAGTTGGTGCAGACATCTCCTACATTGTCCACAGTTGGTGCAGACATCTCCTACATTGTCCACAGTTGGTGCAGACATCTCCTACATTGTCCACAGTTGGTGCAGACATCTCCTACATTGTCCACAGTTGGTGCAGACATCTCCTACATTGCCCAAAGTTGGTGCAGACATCTCCTACATTGTCCACAGTTGGTGCAGACATCTCCTACATTGTCCACAGTTGGTGCAGACATCTCCTACATTGTCCACAGTTGGTGCACATACTTTTAACATTTATGGGATTTTTTTGCAGTTCTGTAATTGTAGCATATTATTCTCTCACACATACTACAAGCTACATATGAGCCATTCCAAGACCCAGGATCCTTAGAGCTGCTGTAATATCTCGCCCTGTGCAGAGCCACAAATGTAGCAGAGCTAAAAACAACTCTGATAACACATGGCACAGAGTTATTTCATTGAAAGAGTTAGTTAACCTCTTGTGCCATTTTTTACTTGGCATTGTTACCCATCAAGTTTAGCTCAGCTGCGCCTATGTACTTCTACTCCAAAATGGCTCAAGTTTCTTTTATTTTACCAATATAATATCTTTTTCTAGAATTTCTTACCTGTCGGCTTGCTCACTCCCAACATCCCAGCCCGTCCAAGGATTTTGAACACATGATGAGCGGGAAACTGTTCCTCTTTTTCCCATTGGTCTACATAAGGGTTAATTTCAGTGTCTATGATCTGTAGATGAAGAATTATGAAGAAATATTATGGGGTCGGATGTACATAAGGTGTAAGAATTGCAGGCGCTGTCTTCCACTCCTGTCCTCAGGATATGTGTGGAATTGCAGCTCGGCCCTATTCAAGATGCTGAGGAGAGATAAGCCAATTGACAGATTAAAGGGAACCTGTCACCATGTAATCTGCAGGCAGTAGGTTATAGAGCAGGAGGAGCTGAGCAGATTGATATAAAGTTTTATGTCAGTAAAACATAATTTATACATTTAAATTCCTTCTCATTCTGGGCTTTGAAGTCCAGGAGGCGGTCCTATCAGTGATTGACAGCCTTCCCTCTAAGATTGTATATACAGAGAGAGCTGTCAAATCACTGATAGCTCCGCCTCCTGGACTTCGAAACCCAGAAAGAGCAGGAATTGAATTAGTTTTACTAAATCTTTTACTACAAAAGTATATATCAATCTGCTCAGCTCCTCCTGCTCTATAAAATGCCGCCTGCATGTTCAACGTGACAAGATCCCTTTAAATAAATTGATTTTTTAAAATGAATTTCCCAAAAATTCTTCCTGACGAATCCAAACTTTTGGCAATTCGATTCCAATGATGAATTATGTAAGATGGCACCCACCATCTTACATTTCAAATTCAGTACCCTAGTGAGGGAAGCAGAACAAGGAAAATTAAGATGGAGGATCACATGACCCTTGGTGCCGACAGGCTTGCCCATAATGCCTTGCAGTCAGCCTCTCAGCCAATCAGGAAGGACAATATTAACTTAGATATATAGATAGATTGAACTACTTGATAGAAAGATGGGTTTTAGCAATAGGAACAGGATAGGGTGACATCACTGTGTTTATTATACCTGTACTGTTACATCCAGTTCGCCGCGTTCGCCCACGAACACATGCGGGCTGCCATCTTAACTCACAAGTCCGGCGAGGCACCGGTAAAGTCCTGTCAGCGGGAGCAGGCAGTTCCGAGAACAGCTACCGGGGGCCTTCATCGGGCTGTTCTCGGAACTGCCTGCTCCCGGTGACCGCATTTGTTTCAGACCGACTCCCGGCACAGGTAAGTGCTTACCTGTGCATTGCCGGACTTGTGAGTTAAGATGGCAGCCCGCATGTGTTCGCGGGCGAATATGGCGAGCTGGCTATCACTGGTGACATCACTGTATTTATTATCCCTGTACTGTGACATCACTGTGTTTATTATCTCTGTACTGTGACATCACTGTGTTTATTATCTCTGTACTGTGACATCACTGTGTTTTTATATCCCTGTACTGTGACATCACTGTGTTTATTATCCTGTACTGTGACATCACCGTGTTTATTATCCCTGTACTGTGACATCACCGTGTTTATAATCCCTGTGCTGTGACATCACTGTGTTTATAATCCCTGTGCTGTGACATCACTGTGTTTATTATCCCTGTGCTGTGACATCACTGTGTTTATAATCCCTGTGCTGTGACATCACTGTGTTTATTATCCCTGTACTGTGACATCACTGTGTTTATTATCCCTGTACTGTGACATCACTGTGTTTATTATCCCTGTACTGTGACATCACAGTGTTTATTATCCCTGTACTGTGACATCACTGTGTTTATAATCCCTGTACTGTGACATCACTGTGTTTATTATCCCTGTACTGTGACATCACTGTGTGTATTATCCCTGTACTGTGACATCACTGTGTGTATTATCCCTGTACTGTGACATCACTGTGTGTATTATCCCTGTACTGTGACATCACTGTGTTTATTATCCCTGTACTGTGACATCACTGTGTGTATTATCCCTGTACTGTGACATCGCTGTGTTTATTATCCCTGTACTGTGACATCACTGTGTTTATTATCCCTGTGCTGTGACATCACTGTGTTTATAATCCCTGTGCTGTGACATCACTGTGTTTATTATCCCTGTACTGTGACATCACTGTGTTTATTATCCCTGTACTGTGACATCACTGTGTTTATTATCCCTGTACTGTGACATCACAGTGTTTATTATCCCTGTACTGTGACATCACTGTGTTTATAATCCCTGTACTGTGACATCACTGTGTTTATTATCCCTGTACTGTGACATCACTGTGTGTATTATCCCTGTACTGTGACATCACTGTGTGTATTATCCCTGTACTGTGACATCACTGTGTGTATTATCCCTGTACTGTGACATCACTGTGTTTATTATCCCTGTACTGTGACATCACTGTGTGTATTATCCCTGTACTGTGACATCGCTGTGTGTATTATCCCTGTACTGTGACATCGCTGTGTGTATTATCCCTGTACTGTGACATCACTGTGTGTATTATCCCTGTACTGTGACCTCACTGTGTTTATTTTCTCTGTGCTGTGACATCACTGTGTTTATTATCCCTGTACTGTGACATCACTGTGTTTATTATCCCTGTACTGTGACATCACTGTGTTTATTATCCCTGTACTGTGACATCACTGTGTTTATAATCCCTGTGCTGTGACATCACTGTGTTTATAATCCCTGTACTGTGACATCACTGTGTTTATAATCCTGTACTGTGACATCACTGTGTGTATTATCTCTGTACTGTGACATCACTGTGTTTATAATCCTGTACTGTGACATCACTGTGTTTATAATCCCTGTACTGTGACATCACTGTGTTTATTATCCCTGTACTGTGACATCACTGTGTTTATAATCCTGTACTGTAATGTCACTGGGCCAGATTTATCATTAGCTCAAGTTAGAATAATGGGGTGAAAAAGTCACAAATGTTTGCGCAATCGCTAAAACTGCGCAAAAATTTGCGACTTTTTTCTGCTCTGCGCTATGCTCGCCAGTTTTCTGAAAGTGGGCGTGTTTTCTTATGTAAATTAATCTCTAGATAGATTTACTATTGCGACTATTTAAAAAGTCGCAAACAAATGTGCAATTTCACTCCAGTGAGGACCATGCTTATCTTATGCGACTTTTTATTAGAACATGCGACTTTTTCGTAAACATGTGCAACTTTTGTAAAGCTGCTTACTGACGGATAAACTGCTACCGTCAAACCACATTTATTACAGTCTTAAAGGGCCGATCATAAATCTGACTTGGCTAAAACGGACTTTAGCCATATGTGAAAGTGGAGTGAGCTGTCAGAGTCATGATACATCTGGCCCATAGCCTTTTATTGAAGCGATGTGTTGCTACATTTTGCATTACATGTCACAGCTGGAGGTCTGTATTAGTAGATAGATGAAGAGGAGTCTGGTGGCAGACGAGCCACTTTGGATCTCCACATGCTTTATAGTAATTCTAAGAGGTCCCGCCAACAAAGGTTTTCCTGGGGAAGTTGGAGGACCTTTATACAAGGTGTCGGTGTATGTGGTCCCTGCGGTCTACGACTAGCAGGAAGAGGGAAGGGTCAGTGTAATTTCACATGCTGTAAAACAATATGTAACACCTACAATGAGTAGAGGTGCTGATAATGATCTATGGGGAAGACATGGATGGTTCCATTAATACCTAATTATTGGTGAAAGAAATGGAACAAGTAAAAAAATGATGGATAGACAGAAAGATAGATGATAGATACACTGCTTGTCCGAAAAAAAGGTCGCCACCTGGATTTAAATAAGCAAATAGTTCTGAGCCTCCTATTGGATAATTACTGCATGGGCGATTATCTTTCAGCTGGCAACAAGTTATTTAACCCCGACTGGTGCAATGAGTTGCTTCTCATTTCTTAAACAACCATGTCGAAAGACACATCTCGTGGTCGTGGAAAAGATGTTAGGCTACTTTCACACCTGCGTTCGGTGCGGATCCGTCTTGCATCTGCACAGACGGATCCGCACCGATAATGCAAACGCTTGTATCCTTTCAGAACGGATCCGTTTGCATTATTCTTTAAAAAAAACAGTCTAAGTCAAAACGGAAAGTCAATGGGGGACGGATCCTTTTTCAATTGCACCATATTGTGTCAGTGATAACGGATCCGTCCCCATTGTCAGGATGGATCCGTTTGGCTCTGCATCATCAGGCGGACACCAAAACGCTGCCCGCCTCAAAAGTGGAACAGAGACCAAACGCAGCCAAACTGATGCATTCTGAATGGATCCTTATCCATTCAGAATGCCTTGGGGCTGAACTGATCTGTTTTGGACCCAGAAACGCCAGTGTGAAAGTAGCCTTAGTCTGTTTGAGAAGGGTCTAATCATTGGCATGCATCAAGTAGAGAAAACATCTAAGGAGATTGCAGAAACTACTAAAATTGTGTTAGGAACTGTCCAACGCATTAATAAACACTGGAAGGATAGTGGGGACCCAACGTATTCGAGGAAGAAATGTGGCGAGAAAAAATCTTGAATGATCATGATCGGCGATCACTTAAACGTTTTGATGAAATCAAATCGAAGTAAAACCACAGTAGAACTCAGGGCTATGTTTAATAGTGAAAGTAAGAGCATTTCCACACGCACAATACGAAGGAACTCAAGGGATTGGGACTGAACAGCTGTGTAGCCGTAAGAAAACCACTAATCAGTGAGGCAAACCAGAGATTCTTTTGCTCGGGAGCATAAAGATTGGACTCTGGAGCAATGGAAGAAGGTGATGTGGTCTGATGAGTCCAGATTTACCCTGTTCCAGAGTGATGGGCGCATCAGGGTAAGAAGAGAGGCAGATGAAGTGATGCCCCCATCATGCCTAGTGCCTACTGTACAGGCCTGTGGGGGCAGTGCTATGATCTGGGGTTGCTGCAGTTGGTCAGGTCTAGGTTCAGCAACAGTATGTGCTCCAAGAATGAGGTCAGCGACTACCTGAACATACTTAATGACCAGGTTATTCCAGCAATGGATTTTTTCTTCCCTGATGGCACGGGCATATTCCAAGATGACAATGCCAGCATTCATCGGGCTCAAATTGTGAAAGAGTGGTTCAGGGAGCAGAGACATCTTTTTCACACATGGATTGGCCACCACAGAGTCCAGACCTTAACCCCACTGAGAATCTTTGGGATGTGCTGGAGAAGGCTTTGCGCAGCGGTCAGACTCTACCATCATCAATGCAAGATCTTGGTGAAAAATGAATGCAACACTGGATGGAAATAAATCTTGTGACATTGCAGAAGCTTATCGAAACAATGCCACAGCGAATGCCTGCCGGAATCAAAGCTAAAGGCTTTTGTTTGGGACTGGCAGTGTAGATAGATACAAACAAGATATGTCCCTATCCCCATTCCTAATCACTACCCAGTTATTTCCCACTTGCTTTGATTGGCAAACTGACCTTCCAATAAAGTTCATTTGAATTATATATATATATATATATATATATACACACACATTTAAATTGTATTTTTTGTGTAATCGCCTTCATATCCTATTATAGCAAATCCACTCATCTTCAAACTGCTTTGAGAAATTGAATTACTTCCGCTTGGAGATATAATTGATGTGGACAAGAGTTCAGGGTGCAGGAAAGTGAAATATGATGTGAGGTAAATCTCAGCTAAAATTCTGCACACGACCTTTACAGACAGTTCCTGAGAGGGAAGGTTATTACGCCCAGAGTCCGGAGAAGCTTTTGCTGTGTGTAATTAGCTGTCAGACCCAACGCTCTTTTATGATGGGCCTCAGAAGAATGCTGTCCCTACATCATAGCCCATTGGTTAGCTGTGAATCCCACCATATGTGTACAGTGTGTTCGGAAAGTCTTCTTCAGACCCTTTAACTTTTTTCACATTTTGTTAGGTTTGGCCTTGTGCTAAAATAAAAATAAAATTCCAGTTTTCTCCATCATTCTGCAATCAATTCTCCATAATGAGAAAGTGAAAGCAGACTTTTGGCAATTATTGTAACTGTATTAAAAAGGAAAAAACTAAAATCTTGCACTGACATAAGTATTCACACCCTTAACTCAGGACTTGTTCCTTTCTCGGCGATTACAGCCTTCAGTCTTCTTGGGGATGATGCCACAAGGTTTGCACACCTGGATTTGGAGATTTTCTGTTATTCTTCTCTGTGAATCCTCTCAAGCTCTGTCAGGTTGGATGGGGACCATCGGTGGGCAGCCATTTTCAGGTTTCTCCAGAGATATTCTATTGGGTTATTGGGTTCAAGTCAGGGCTCTGGCTTGGCCAATCAAGGACATTTACAGAGGTGTCCCTAAGCCACACCTGTGTTATATTGGCTGTGTGATTAGGGTCACTGTCTTGTTTGAAAGTGAACCTTCAGCCCATTCTGAGGTCCAGAAGACTCTGGATCAGGTCTTCATTATTAATTTCTTTATGCTTTGCGCCTTTCAGCTTTTCCTCAACCCTGACCAGTTTCCCTGTCCCAGACACTGAAAAACACCCCTACAGTATGACACTGCCACCACCATGCTTCACTGTATGGATAGTATTGGGCAGGTGATGAGCAGTGCCTCGTTTCCTCCAAACATAATGCTTAGAATTGAGGCCAATAAGTTCAATTTTGGTTTCATCAGACCAGAGAATCTTGTTTCTCACAATCTGAGAGTCCTATAGGTCCTTTTTTTGTTTTTGTTTCCATGTCTCTGAGGAGAGATTTCATTCCGGCACTCTGTCATAAAGCCCAGATTGGTGGAGTGCTGCAGTGATGGTTTACTTCTGGAAGTTTCTCCCATCTACACACAGAATCTTTGGAGCTCATTCAGTTCTTGGTCACCTCTCTTACAAAGGACCTTCTCCCCCGATTACTTAGTTTGGTGGGGTGGCCATTTTTAGGAAGAATCTTGGTTGTTTCAAACTTCTTCCATTTAAGAATTATGGAGGCCACTATGCTCTTTCAGTGGAGCAGAATTTTTGTCCCGTTCTCTAGATATGTGCCTCCACAAAATCCTGTCTCTGAGCTCTACAGGCATTTCTTTCCTCCTAATTGCTTGTTTTTTTGCTCTGATATGCATTGTCAGCTGCAAGACCGTATATAGACAGGGCTGTGTCTTTCGAAATGATGTCCAATCAACTGAATTTACCATGGTGTAGAAACATCTCAGAGATGATCCAGAGAAATTGGAGGCCCCAGAGCTAAATTTCAAGGGTCACAGAAAAGGGTCTGAATACTTCTGGCCATACCAAATTTTAGGTTTTCCTTTTTAATAACATTTCTAAAAATCTGTTTTTACTATCTCGTTTTGGGGTACTGAGTGCAGATTGAGGGGGGACTTGAATTTTTTAAATTTATTAGAGCACAAGGCCGCAACATAACTAAAAGTCCAAAAAGTGAAAGGGTCTGAAGACTTTCTGAACTCACTGTATGTGGAGGCAAATAGAATTCTATCATACGACTTCAGTCACACCAAACCACTGATTGTGACTAGAGATGAGTAAAGTTCTTAAAAATTCGATTTGTCTGTTTCGCCGAATTCTACAAAATAATTTGCTTCAGACAAATTAGTGTACTTCATCACAAAGTTCATTTCTTTGTAAATAGGTGCAGTGACTCCCTTCCCCCCCGTCATTGAACCCCTCAATTGCCACGTTCATCGCTGATGGCGGCATCAAAGAATAATATTGAGGGATGCTCAACAAGATGGCCACGATGGCCTCTTCGCGCTCAAGTGGATGAGGCGAGTATTTTTACTACTATTCCAAGGAAAACTGATTCGTTACCATGAAGTGCAAGGAAATTCAGCTTCGCTGTGAATCGAATTTTCCCTAAAATTCAGATCGAAGTCCACTCAATACTAATAGTGACATTGCATTGGTAACCATGTTCTCTAGACAAATGGGCCTCACCAGTGAGATACCCCACAGTTCCTGATGAGTTATGGTATGCCACTTAAGAGCCCCAGATGCAAAAAGACATGACAATTTTATCGAAACTTGGGCAATCAGTCTAAAGTTGATTCATCTTGAATCAATCTTGTGCAGTAAAATATTCCTGCCAACAACTTAAAACAGTTTTCTGCCAGAGTGGTGACACATTTCTTGCAACCCTCTTCTTCTTATGGCCCTGGTGGTCTTGCTGTGAAAACATAGGCTCTCCTATTCTTCATCCAACCTGACCCAACACCACTTTTTATGGCGCTTAGAGCAGACCCATGGTCATTATGTCATCACCCATTCCCAACATGCAGGTGGATGAAGCAAGGCACTATCCCATTTTTCCTTCTAGTGCTTCAGTAAAGGCTGAAGTTTGGAGACCCCAGCACTGTCCCTCATCTTACAGGTAAATGTGGAGAAGAAAGCTCAGAAAACGGCCTGCTGCACTGGGGACTGGTATTTTTTGGCTCTTCTGAGCTTTCTTCTCCATGTGTCTTCTCTAGCATCCATAGAAATGTTTCTGGCTAATGAGTGCAGCAGCCTGGTACTTCTCCAGTCCAGGGAGTAACTTCACTTTCAACTATTGTTGTGTCTAGCCTGCACCACACCATCTGGTAAGATATACTTACCTGGGTACTGTACGCAGACATCTGAAGATATTACACTAGGGAGTGCCCCCCTTCTCTTTTCTCTCATCTTACATCTTGCCTTGTTTATGGAAGATGAGCTGTAAGACAACTTAATACTGCCATCATTTAAGACAATGGTGGCTAAAATATCAATTTTTAGGTGTCGATGGTCTTAAAAGGGGCAACTACTGCTTGAAATAAGGAAACCCTCAGATTGGTGACTGCTTAAGGTCCACCTCATTGCTAATTTAGCAGAGAATATGCATTTGGTCCATTATAGTTAATGCCCAACCAAACGACCTTTGAAAAAAAAATAAGTTGAGTGGAACTGAAGAGGAGCCATTCAAGCAAGTGGAGGAGGTCACAGCAGTTGGATCCCATTGATCAGGCTTGGAATGTGCCACCAATGTCTTTAGAGACAACCTCTTGGCTTTCCAAGGAATTTGCCTACTATAGGGTTGTCCATGGTAGGGGGACATTTTGGGTTCTATTCTCCATTGAGTCATGGATAGATTAAAGCAATAATTGCATCTGTAAAATATAGTTTGTATACTTTACATAATGTATAATCGTATGTCACACATCCCGAAGCACTGCTGGGCCAGCGTGGGCCCCAGTGCAAAAGTTTCCTTAAACAGAACCATGAGGTTTTGGATTTCAGATCCACAGTTATGTCTCATTTTTATGGATTGTGTTTGGGAAGGTAATCTAATAATCATTACCCTATCCTGTGGCTGCTCTAATGCACCTCTGATACTTTACCTTTCAGACAAGAAGAACCTCGCATTATTTGCAAGTCAAGACATAGCTAAGTTTTAATGAAGGATATTTTAAGCTTTTCTGGTGCCAGATGCCACTGAGCAGCACCATGCTCGAGAAATCCCATGCAGATGGTATATTATTTATTTTGTAGTTTCTTTTTTTTTACGTTTTCCCTCAACATTTTTTGACCTTGTCTCATTTGACAAGTCACCTTCCACTAAACGAGCAACTGCCTCTCGAGAGAAGATCGAAAGTGAATGTTGTCAGGAGGTATACACCAGCGTACAGCACGGCAAGTTATTCCCAAGACACATGGTGAAGCCTTAGCATGGAAATTAGAGAATAGTTACGGTAAGTAGAGAAGTTTCGAGCCTGTTTACTGCCTGAAATGAAAGGAGATATGGCGCCTGCTTCTGGGGATGGGAAAGTGCAGGGATGGACTGTATATCTGCAAGATTGCTGCAACCTGTAGTCAGGGTAGGGTACCACATGAGAAGAATGGCAGGAGGAAACAAGAAGGCGAGCCATCGGTATTCAGTTTCCTGTTACAGGGACGTGGAGCCAGGAAAGGTGAGTAAGTCACCAGACCTAAAGTGTGACATAAAGACTAGATTTTACCATAGACCCCCAGGGATACAGACATTGACTACATTTACTGACAAAAGATCACCTGAGATATAGCCATTAACCCCATTTACTACCCTAGACCATCATACATACATACATTACCCTTATTAAAGGTACAGGCATTAACTTCATTTACTGCCCTTGACCACCAGGGATACATCCGTTAACCTCATTTACTGCCTTAGACCATCAGACATACATACATTACCTTTGGTAACTGCCCTAGAATATCAGGGGTACATACGTTAACTTCATTTACTGCCCTAGACGACCAGCAAAACGGACATTAACCTCATTTACTGCCCTAGATCACCAAGGACACAGGCAGTAACTAGTTAACTGCCCTAGACCATCAGGGATACAGACATTAAACTCATTTACTGCCCTAGATCACCAAGGACACACACATTAACTTCATTTACTGCCCTAGATCACCAGGGAAACTTCTTTTGGGCCTCAGACCACCAGGGACACAGACACCTCTTCTCCACCCTAGATCACCAAGGAGAAATCACCTTCCACTTGTTTAGCATTTGCCCCATATTCACTGCACTACACAAGAAGAAAACAAGAATGTTTTCAGGAGGTATACGCCAATTTTGAAGGTTGACTAAAAGAAAACTATATACAGTAAGCAGAGACATTCCTAGCATTTTCTCTGCCCTCGATCATCATGGATGCAGACTTCAACTCCTCTGGTTTAGACTGCTGGTGAAGTTGATCATCAGGGATGTTGACATTAACTATTTTAATAATCCTTTTGAGAAGTTTAAGAGGCCTGGTACTGATTTTGCATAAGGTCGAATGAAAGCAGAATGCTATGCCAAACATTTTACAGGCCTCTTAACATTAACAACAGAAATGAGTGTCCAAACAGCCTCCTTAATATTGTTTTGCGAGGCTCCTTCCACTTCTATTGATTGGTCAAAATTTCAAGGTGCTCTGGTTAGCCTCCAGAGCTGATCCAAACCGGAGTGATGAATGGTCTTCCTCCAATAGGGAGGCATTTAACGAGACAGATCACAGGTCAGTGTCTCAGTCTGAGCTCATTGGAGGTGCTTTTGGATTAGGTGGATGACTTTCCAGGATTGATGGTAGATGAAAGCCTACAAGCTGTGGGTTTTGGTAGTTGGGCCCTTCTCTAAGCTCACTAGATGGATTCCCAGATGATCGCAGTAGTAGTTGGCAGGCAGTCTGCATGCTAGTGAGTCAACTAAGTGAGGACAGTCAGGAGGTAGGCCTCAGGTTTTTGTCTTGGTTCTGACATGCCTTCAGGACATAGGGATGGCTCCCAAGTCTGGTTATCACAAGTGTGTGCACTAGAATTAAGAAGACACTGATGTATTGTCAGATGACTGCCACGTTTTAGGAGCTCTTTTAAAATGCAAAAGAACGACAGAAGTCTGGCTGATGGCGGCCCCGTTCCTTATCCTTGACCATACCCAACTTTTCTCACCACTTTTGAAAGGACTGAAAATTTGAGTGCGGCATGCGCCAATATTAAAAAAATAATAATTATGAAACAAAAGTGTCATTAAGCTATTAATACATTCCGTACATGTCTCTATTGTTGTTGTTTCTATGGCAAGTTCTTTGAGACAGGAAATTCCTTCAGGGACTGTTCCTCTGCTCCCCTGTGACTCACATCCTTTTATGTGAAGCAGCATTTGCTGTGTAGTTTGATCCTTCTGCCCTGTATTGCTATACTATTAAGCTATCCTTCTCAGTGAGGGCATCATTAATGAGTAACCCCACAGGGATCTACAAATACTAATGCAGCGAGCTCAGGATGGGAGACTCCAGAGGACGAGACTGGTTGTGGTAATGGCAATATTAGGGTTGGTAGTAGCTCTCACAGGGGCAATCCATACCCTGGTGCTCTCTGGGCCATGCAGTGATGGGAGGTGAGAAAGCCTCTTTCTCTAAGGGCAGACTCTGGACTTTTGGGGTCTCCTGTCTGGTGGTGGTTGAGGTGCCCTCGATTAGGTGGATGGGTAGCAGGGTGAAAGGCAGTATGCAATTTGCAAGCTTCAGTCTGGGTCTAGTTGGCGGCAGCAGCACACACTGACCATGTCCTTACTCTTGGCCTGCTTACCAGGAACCTCCTATTACAACTTCTAATCAGGGAAAAGTGGGGCCAGCCCACCACCCAGCAACCATAAGCAAGACTGCCATCCTTAACTACCTGCTAACCATAGACAGATTTTAGAGGCAAATTGGGCATAACAGAATAACATTAACCATTTGTAGTACCATAGAATTAACAGTAAACCATAAAGCATAAGAACATTAACTTATTTAATAATGAATCATAGAATTAACCCTTTAAGCAGTGAACCATCGGGTCACTGCACTAAGACCTGTTATCATTGTACAAACACCTGAATATTGATTATTGATGTGATGGTTGGGGCTCGCAGTGTTATAAAAGGGTTCATGTACATGAGCTTGCAAGTAAATACCCGTCTTCTATATCAGGAGTGGACTGTGCTGTAATTTTGGGGAATACTGTAGTAGTCCCATTGATAAAAACATCATTGCATCACTTTGCTGATCCATCACAGACAATCCCTTTAATAAGAGTAGTGATCTCAACATTCTAGGACTGCCAGGGGAGATGATAGCGGCCATTGTGTGGAAATATAATATCATAGATACATCGGTGGATCGGCTATGGTTTGTTGACCCTTTAAAGGGATAAAGAAATGCCCCCTACTCCTGTGGACTCAGCCATGTATTACTTAGCAGCCCTTTCCATGACATTTCATTGAAAATGAAAATTGGGTAGCAGGCAGCACTTACATAAGGAGCACGTATTCATTATTAAGTGTTAAAAACAAATAGTATTAAAATATATAGCAGCTAGTACAAGTGGATGCAATATATAGCGAATGACAAGCAGCAAGTAAATATGGTGCAAAATAGCAAATAAATATGAACAAGTAAAAGCAGCAGCTGGTGGAGATCGATCAAGTTGAATGGAGATCGATATGTATATGAACAAATAACGGCAATCATTCGTTGAATGTTCCAATTGTAAGGAGAGTGCTTTGGTTCGAATCAATAATCCATAGAAAAACGAAATGTCATAATAGTTGCAATGTGAACAGAAATAGTGGTAGTTTGTATCTACCAGTTGAAGCGCAACTAAGATTTAAATAAATGAAGGACCTGCATTCCTGAGGTTTTCCCTCTGCAGTCCCGTAAGTATGCGTCTCTCTGTTCAGGCTTTCTCGGCATCTCTACCGTGGAGTGGTACTTCCAAGTTCCGTTGTAATGGAGCATTGTTGTATAGTCCTGACGTAAGCAGTGACGCTGGGGTTAGCTTTTGCACTGACCCGGATGCTGGAGAGCAGTACGCTGGATTCAATGGAGTACTTTTTTATCGCTATTCACATTTATATCACCATGCGCTTTCTGGTTATTTCAAATTGAAAGGCCAAACAAAGTTATTTTCCTAGCTTGCAAGCAGAGGTTACATCCCCAAAATACTCAAACGCGTTTCGAGACACGTAGTCCCTTCATCAGTGGGTCACGTGCAAAAGGTAACCCCAGCGTCACTGCTTACATCAGGACTATACGACATCGCTCCATTACAACGGAACTTGGAAGTACCACTCCACATGGGACGCCAAGAGAGCCGGAACAGAGAGACGCATACTTACGGGACTGCAGAGGGAAAACTTCAGGAAAGGTAATGTCACGGTGGGGAGGGGGGAAAAACACCCATTGTACAATGTTAAAGGGATAACGGTAGCAATTAGGCCAGGACGCCGGAATCAGGGAGCAGGTCACCTCCTATTGCATCCCTAATCCTCTCCCTAACTCCTAACCGTATGAGCGGACCCTGATGGTGGGACGGCTCATACCCTGGATACCTAAAATCCTGAGTCACCTTGGAAATCCCTCACTTAGGAGCAGGGGAGAGACAACCAGGTTCATACAAGACACGGATAAACCAGAGTTTCCACAGGCCTAGCAACAAAGGTAAAAGGAGAGACCATTCACAGCAAGAGGATCGGCAGGTAAGAACAACAAGACAACTCACTTACTTGCCGAAGCTTCCATAACTGGAACCCATGCATCAGTACAGGTGCCAACACACCAAACAGGACACCGTACAGACAACACACACACACACACAGGTATACAGCACTCCAGATACTGCCTGGACCCCATGCCGCAAGGAGCACGGCAGCCCCAGGCAGCACTGCATACAGACTAATGGTTAACCCCTCCGGGAAACCATCCCCCTCATGGAGGTATCCACATACCTAATGACGTATTGCATATATGCAGGGACCAACACCAACAAAACACCAGACATGTAACAACAAACAAAACGCTACACACACCCAGAACATAAACCCACACCACACATACAACAAGTGAGGGTAAAGGTACAAGGCGGGTACAAAAGGGAGGACAATTTGGATAAAATGGCAAGACAACGCTGGAGACATCGATGTCCCACTAGGCAGCCCCCACACCGGAAGACGGAAGAACCAGACAAGGAGCACAACTCCAGCACACACCAAGGCCGGAGCACAACCGACTCCCGACCCTAAGCCACAGGCACAAGAAGCACCCAGCGACCACACCCAGCAAGGCAGTCAACCCCCACTGCACCAGACAGGGGAAGGCCACAACCCAAAGAGGAAGTGCACACGTCAGCCACAACGTTGCCCCCGGCAACAGCATGAGTGGCAACCATTTCACGGCGCACACAGCCACCACATGCCATAACAGCAACACGTTGCCACCGGCACGGCACCAGTGTCACGGCGCACACAGCAAAGGCCGTGACAGGTAAGTGCTGGATTGTATACTGTAGAACTTGCGGGACGCCGCACTAAAGCAATCCGGCCTGTGATCCATTCCACCCTCAATTACAGGTCCTTCATTTATTTGAATCTTCCACTGGTAGATACAAACTACCACTATTTCTGTTCACATTGCAACTATTATGACATTTAGTTTTTCTATGGATTATTGAGTCGAACCAAAGCACTCTCCTTACAATTGGAACATTCAGCGAATGATTGCAGTTATTTGTTCATATACATATTGATCTCCATTTAACTTGATCGATCTCCACCAGCTGCTGCTTTTACTTGTTCATATTTATAAGCTATTTTGCACCATATTTACTTACTGCTTGTCATTTGCTATATATTGCATCCACTTGTACTAGCTGCTATAATTTTTTAATACTATTTGTTTTTAACACTTAATAATAAATACGTGCTCCTTATGTGAGTGCTGCCTGCTACCCAATTTTCACTTCTTTATTTTGAGTGTAGACCAGCATAGAAAAAGAGTTCAATAATAAAATTCTGGCTACATGCATTTGTCACTAGGGGGAGCTCAGGAGCTGCTGCATACTGGTTATATATTTAGGGGGTTCTCAAGGATATAACCATTGAAAACCTCTCTCTAGGATAGGTCATCTACATGAGATCAGCAGGGGTCCGCACTCCTGCCATCAACTGTTTGGGATTAGCTCCAGCATCAGAAATAGGTGCCAGAACTAAACAGCTCCATCCATTGTATGGTGGTCAGAGCTGGTTATATATAGGGCTGATCCCACTGAAGTGAATGGTAACCAGCTCCATCCACAACTCAATGGACAGTGGAGAACGCTAGGGCTGTCACTCAGGGCAGCGGGGGAGGAGCCAGTGAGCGTTCAGTGCAGAGAGCCCAGAGTGCACTGCACATGGAGGGACCGCCCCCTAGGTACTTGTGATTGCAGAGCTGGGCAAATTAAGTGAAGAAAGGAGGGTGCTTAGTCCTTGTTGTCTACTGCAAATGCAAATCTCCCATAGTCATTCCAACCCAGGATCTTCATCTTTCGGTCTCAAAACACGTAGGGGCAGAGTTATAAAACTGTCTAAAAGGAAAAACGACAGTCTTTCTTCTCGACAGTTTCATATATACACAGGGAGAAGACTTCTCCTGGCAATGCTATTTCCTCTGTAGAGAAAGTCAGGATAAGCCAATTATGTCACACCCGGTGCATACATTATTCTGTGGGGCACATTTATTAAGACCAGATTTTTACGCGGGTCTTAATTTTCTGCTCTCTGCTGCCACTAGATACGTCTAATTTATGACGAGGGAAGCGCTCATCTGTTGCAGTCCGTGCGCCTGGAGTAAAATCTACGCCAGCTACCTGTTTTCAGGCGCAAATGTAATTAAATTTGCCGGGGCTGGAGATATGGCCCCCGACAAGCCCTCTGCCCCCGTCACGCCCAACTGGCAGACACGGCGCAAAACCACGGGACAGAAAAGTGGACTTGTGACTCTTTTTACGTCAAAAACAGTTGCAAGTCCCTTAGTACGGTAAATGTGCCTCTGCATGTTCACAGCGAAAGTATTTGCCCCCTTCCTGATTTCTATGTTTGCCCTTGTGTCATAGTTAATAGAGTCAAACAAAAACTAAAGGCATTTCCAGGATATTACTTTGATCCTCTGTTCTAAGGATATGCCATCAGTGTATGGGTCCTTTCTGTAATGACCCAGAGTGCTATTACCACTTCTGCACCGCGCTTCTATCTTCTATGGTTAACCTAATGTAATTCTGTGTATTTATTGCAGGACCATCACACTGTGCATATCTATTTCTTGAAACTGTTTATGTTATCATGTAATGTGTCTGGTTCAACAGTAGGTGGCAGCAAACACGGCAGAGCTACAGTCTCATAGAATGGAGCTGTCTATTCCATTCCACCCCCCCTCCCCTGTGGAGGAATGGGCGAGTCCCATTTCCTGCAGGAAGGGTGGGGATAGGTTATAGTCAGGCTTGCTTACCCCTGGCTAGGTGAAGGTCTAGCTTACCCCCTGCTGGATGTGCCTTGTCTAGGCCAGCTAGAGCACCTTCAGCTCTGCTGGATGTGGAGGCACAGCTTGGAGTTTCTGAAGCCAGGAGGAAAAGTTCACTGGACAAACCTAGAGTCAGACTACAGACTAGAGAAGTTGCAGCATCCTGCAGAAGCAGATATTACATGCTACCGCCTGCTGGGAACCAAGACAAAGCCTGAGACTGTTTGGAGAAACTTTTAATGAAAGTAAAGCTGTTATCAACTTCATCACAAGGTCTGGACTTAATTAATTCTTCATCCCCTTCATCAACAACCCCCCTTTTCATTGCTTCTGAGCCAACGCCTAGGGTCCAGTATATCCAGGTAGGAGCACCGTGACACGTGCACCAACATTAAGAGACATTTAGGCCACCCTACACCACTCTGGCATTCCTACACCTGGGTGCCATCCACAGTATCACTAAAAGCGGCCCTGTGCCCTTGTTGCTTCACTGCAACTGGCGTCTCGAAAACAAGTACTTTTTTCCTCTTAAAGGGCCCTGGGTTGAGGTGCCCACTGCATTTCCAGTGCACCCCCATTTATTGTGTGGGTTCCTTCCACTGCACCCCTATTTATCAGCATGGTTCATTGCAGCACCCATTCTTGTTTGCAGTACCTGGTACTGCAGCTCCACCACGCCTTGCTACATTCACTTAACTGGGCTGAGTTGCAGTACCAAGTACAGCCACACTTGTATGGATGTCACTGTACCGCGTACTGCAGCACAGCCGCCCCTATGTTGGACTGATCGGCAGGATGCCATGGATGGGGCCTCTCACTGATCATACATTGTCGTCCTGGAACATTGGGTGCCTGCCAATTAGAGATTGCTGGAGATCCTGTAAATCCTTTAGAGGGTATTTCCACTTACAATATTTCTGACATATTCAAATGGATACGCCATAACTGTCCCATCCCAGAGAGCCACACCTATCTTCAGAATGGGGGGGGTCCCTTGACGCCAATATATCTGGTAAAAGTGGTGCCCTGAATGGAGTGAGTTGTGGATAAGTCCACCTCTCCATTCATTCTCCATCTGGACTTAATGCCTCACCAGATATGTTGGTGCCCCCCTGCCGTTCTGGAGATAAGTGCTGGTCCCAAAGATAGGACCCCCATCTATCAGACATCTATGATGTTCTGTAGATCCAGTAGGTGATCATTCGTTTTATATGCGTTTTTGAGGTGACAGGTTCCGTTTAAGGGACAGACTATAAAATTGATCAAATAAAAAATAAACAAAGGTATGAGGCCTGGGCTACACTGCGACTTTTTGTAGTGCGACTAATTGATTTTAACTATTGAACTACAGCTGCAGTCCAAATTAATGCAGCTGATGTTCAATACTTAAAATTATTCAGTAGCGCAGCAAAAAGTTACAGTGTAGCAAATTATAAAGAAACAAAGAAACATTGTTGTCGTCCTAGCCGAGACCCAATAGCCTGTAAAGGGGTATTCCGGTTGTTACAAGTTATCCCCCTATCCACTGTCCTACTGCTGGGACCCCCAGCGATCACCAGCCTCATACCCAACTGCAGCCCCCCCTGAATTGAGTGTATGGCCGCTTCATTAATTTCTATGGGAAATCCGGAGATAGGTGAGCGCTCTATATCTCTGGAACTCTCATATAAATGAATGGAGCAGCCACGCATACGGGCGACCGGCCGCTCCCTTCATTTCAGGGGGTCTGCAGAGGATATGGGGTCCTAGCTGTAGGACCCCCACCAATCTAAGGGCACCTGTACACAAATGTATTTTCTTTCCGTGTCCGTTCCATTTTTTTGTGCACCGTATGTGGAACCATTCTTTTCAATGGGTCTGCAAAAAAAAAAAACGGAAGTTACTCCATGTGCATTCCGTTTCCGTATATGTCAGTTCCGCAAAAGAATAGAACATGTCCTATTAGGCTAGGTCTACATGACGACATTTGCCGTGCGACATTTTGTTACACCACAATTTTTATAACGGCAGTCTATGGTGTCGCACTGCAACTTGCGACATGCTGCGATGGCGACAGTCGCAGAAAATCCATTTGGGATGGATTTTTCTGCAACTGTCGCGTCGCAGTCGCATGTTGCAGTGCGACACCATAGACTGCCGTTATGAAAATTGTCGCGGTGTAGTTGTGACTTATTGTCGTCGTGTAGACCTAGCCTTACGGACAAGCATAGGACTGCTCTATTAGAGGCCAGCTGTTCCGTTCTGCAAAATACGGAATGCACACGGACATCGTTCATAGTTTCTGCGGACCGCAAAATACATACGGTCGCGTGCATGAGCCTTAATAGTTATCCCCCTATCCTGTAGATAGGAGACATCTTCTAACAACCGGAGTACCCCTTTAATTAGACATGTAATATATATATATATAAAGGAATGTACAATGACATGCTGTAGGATATATTAAAATTAGTTGAGGGTAACACTATAGTATAAATATTAGCTAAAATAAAAAAAAGCAAAACAAAACATAGTAACATAATATACAAGGCTGAAAAAAAGCCTTCTGTCCATCCAGTTCGGCCTGTTATCCTGCAAGTTGATCCCTGTGAGGTAGAAGCCAATTCCTTCCGGACTCCAATCAGACTAACTCCCTGGATCCACGACCCCTCTCTAGTAGCTCTAGCCTGTAATATTATTACGCTCCAGAAATACAGTGGTTAATATATATATAGCTGTCACTTTGCAAAATGTCAGACGTGACCTTAGGTGTGTATAAGGGGATGTTGTACCTTTCTCAGAGAGTCCCTGATTGCAATGTGCTCCGGGGTGTACAGGGCGGTCAGGTCCTGGGGGCCCACCTGGCTAGCAGGGGCTGTCAGCGAGAAGAGCCTGCATACGGGTCCGGGCCGGCTCCTCAGAAGCTGAAGGGAGCACAGTCTGAGAGCCATTCCTGCAGCAGTGATCTGTGCCCAGGACTATGACCTGCAAACAAAGGACACAATGTCGTCACCGTGTCATTCCTACAGGGTCATGTGCAGCTCGTATCATATCGCTCAGTGCAATAAAGTAGCAGATTTATTAGTAAAAGTCACTTGTGTGCACTCACTGTATAGCAAGCAAGCCAGGCTCCCGGCCGCAGCAGCTGCACCACTTCCTGTACAGGCCCCCTGTCTGACCATGCCCCTAGCTGCAAGAAGCTGGTTGGGAGCCTGTCCTAGAATGGTGGGGGAGGGAGCAGAGAAACTTTAGAGGCACTTTCACACAGGCCGATGCATAGGCAATTATAAGGAAGGAGCCGAAAGTTCCCCAACGTCGCCTGGTGGATGAGGGGAAGGGGTTGCTGCATTTACTAAAGGTTTACTAGATGGAGAAAAGCATTAGGAAACCTACACATTAGGCCTCTTGCACACGACCGTATGGCTTTTTCAGTATTTTGCGGTTCCGCAAAAAATACGGATGACGTCCGTGTGCATTCCGTTTTTTGCTGAACGGAACAGCTGGTCCCTGATAGAACAGTCCTATCCTTGTCCGTTATGCGGACAATAATAGGACATGTTCTATCTTTGAACAGAAAACGGAAGGCATATGGAGTATCTTCCGTATTTTTTGTGGATCCATTGAAATGAATGCTTCCGTATACGGAACGCAAAAAAACAGAATGTAAACGGAAAAAAAAAAATGTTTGTGTGCAAGAGGCCTTACACCGACGGTTACCACTAGTGTTGAGCGAACTTGTGTTTTAAAGGGAACCTGTCATCAAAAAATCGCTTACTAAGCTGTTAATAGTACCTTATAGTGCTGCTTAGTAGTGTCCTAATGCACTTTTTCATCGTTTAGCCGCATCTAGCCTCCTGGAGAAATCAATGTTTTATTCAGCCGCTGCCCCCTGCTTCAAGTCAGGTTTGAAGTCAAGGGGTTAGCCGCCTAGGCGTCTCGAATGCTGCTCTCCCCGCCTCCCGCCGCCTTTATTGACACGCCGAATCTCAGTGCCGGGACCGCACTCCCAGCCCGCATGCGCAGTAAAGGGCTGCTGTAGCGTGATCTTGACTCCGGCTCGTACACTCATCCGGCTTCAGTTTCGCTACTGCGCATGCACCCGGCATCTTCTGTAACTGCACTAGTATGTAAGGCTGGCGGGCGCATGCGCAGTAGCGAAACTGAAGCCGGCTGAGTGTATGAGCCTGAGCCGGGATCGCGCTACAGCAGCCCTTTACTGCACATGCGGGCTGGGAGCACGGTCCCGGCACTGAGATCCGGCGTGTCAATAAAGGCGGGGAGAGCAGCATTGGAGACGCCGAGGCCGCTGCCCCCTTGACTTCAAACCTGACTTGAAGCACGGGGCAGCGGCTGAATAAAACATTGATTTCTCAAGGAGGCTAAATGCGGCTAAACGAAGAAAAAGTGCATTAGGACACTACTCTGCAGCACTATAAGGTACTATTAACAGCTTAATAAGCAATTTTTTGGTGACAGGTTCCCTTTAAGTTCGGCCTCTAAAGTTCGGATTATCGAAGAATCCCGTTATGGATTCCGCTACCACGGACCATAACGGAATTTAGAATCCATAACGCGATTCTTCGATAACCCGAGCCCGAACTTTAGACGCCGAACTTAAAACACAAGTTCGCTCAACACTAGTTACCACCTTCCCCAACAAAAAATACCGGCCAAGTTAAGCCACACCCAAAAGGAGTGTGGTTGTGGGGGCGTGGCTTAACAGTGTGTTAAAGGGTTTCTGTCATCAGAAAAATGGGTATTAAGCTGGCTGACATTAGCGATGTGCTACTGTCAGCCAAACATAACTATATTAGTCCCATGTCACTATGTGCCGCCGTTATTTAGAAAAACAAACTTTTATAATATGCAAATGAGCCTCTAGGACCGGGGGGGGGGGGGGGGCATTGCACCTGCTCCTAGAGGCTCCGTTCGCTCACCTCTTTCCACGCCCTTCTACACTCACTTGATTGACAGGGCCAGGCCAGCGTTGATCTCCTGTCTGCCGGGGAAATCTGCCGTTCAGTATTCAGCGCAGGCGCAGTGAGGAAGCCGGCTGTTGGTGAACGTCCTTCCCTCACTGTGCCTGCGCCAAATACTGAACGTGACGGCGCAGGCGCAAAAAGAGGCGTGGAAAGAGGCAGGGGCGTTGCTAGGGTCTCAAAAGATCCGGGGCACAAGCCCCAATAAATATCCCCCCCCCGCACTATGCTGTACTTGCTATACAGCGGCACTTACCTGCCACATCCAGGGCCTCCAGGTGACGTCTCCTCTCTGTCATCATCTTCTCCACTTGGTCTGGACAACTTCTCTCAGCCGCCTCGTCTCTGCAGAGTGTGACACACAGACATCTTAGCTTCCTCACATTCTATCATTATCCCCCAACTGGAGTCCCCACAGTGTTATCCTGCTGCTTGCTGTGCCAAAACCTCAACCCCCAATACTATCCTAAAGAAACATTACTGCCCCCCATAGTAATAGTGCTCCTCATAGTCCCACCAATAGTAATTCCCTTCTAGAATGCCTTCATTAGTAACACTGCCCCAACCGTGATAATGCTCCTCAACAATGCCCCCATTATTAGAAGAGTCCTCCCATATTAATAATACCCTCACAGAGTCCCCAGTAGAAATAAGGCCCCCTATTGTTCCCCCCAGTGGTGATAAAGCTCCCTACAGACCCCTCAGTAGTAAACCAACCCCCCCCCATAGTCCTATTAGTAGAAATAAGGCGGATCTATAAGACCCTCCTATAGAGCCCCCAGTAGTAATAAGACCGCCTATAATGTCCCCTGGATCTGCAGTGCCCCCTGCAGTTATAATCCTCCCTCCACCATACAGTCCCATGTAAAAAACATCACCTCCTCCCCAGCCGCCTCCAACGCACAATCCCATGTAAACATCACCCCCTAAGGCTACTTTCACACTTGCGTTCGTGCGGATGTGTCCTGTACTTGTACAGGACGGATCCGCACCGATATAATACAAACGAATGCATCCGTTCAGGACCGATCCGTTTGTATTAGATTAGAATTTCTAAGTCCCAATACGGATCTGTCCTGACTTACATTAAAAGTCATTGGGGGACAGATCCGTTTACAGTTGCACCATATTGTGTCAATGCAAAGAGATCCGTCCCTATTGACTTACATTGTAAGTCAGGACGGATCTGTTTGGCTCCGCAAGGCCATGTGGACACAAAAACGCTGCTTGCAGCATTTTGGGGTCCGCCTCCAAAATGGAACGGGGGGCTGTACGGAGCTGAACGAATGCATTCTGAATGCATCCGCATCCATTCAGAATGCATTGGGGTTAAACTGATGCATTTGGGGCTGCTTGTGAGAGACCTGAAACGGATCTCACAAGCGGATCACCAAACGCAAGTGTGAACGTAGCCTAAACCAGTGTTTCCCAACCAGTGTGCCTCCAGCTGTTGCAAAACTACAACTCCCAGCATGCCCGCACAGCCAAAGGCTGTCCAGGCATGCTGGGAGTTGTAGTTTTGCAACAGCTGGAGGCACACTGGTTGGAAAACATGGGCCTAAACATTATATCCCATGTACATAAACATCATTCCCCCCACCATCCACTTTCCACATACAGTCCCATGTAAATAACATCACTCCCTCCCCCAGCCACCTCAAGCACACAGTTCCATGTCAATAACATCCCTCCCTTCAGCCCTAACATACATCCCAGTTAAATAACTACAACTCCCAGCATTGCTCTGCCTCTCCCTTCACTTACCTCTCCTGTACAGACATCAGCATTAGGATCCTTCTCCTCTTCACTCCGGTCCAATCCTGCACTGGTCACATGATGGTGACATCATCCAGGTCATCCTATCACAGCCTGTTTTGCTGATCACATGACCTGTGATGTCACCAAAGGTCCTTCACCTCTTCCCAGCGTAAGATTCAATTGTATTGCCGTTCTGTGTACGGCAATGCAGTTGCATCTAGCAGGCAGGACATTCGGGGCCTGGGACAAAACATCCGGGGCCCAGGCCCCGAATGTTTTAACCTAGCGACGCCCCTGGAAAGAGGTAAGCGAACGGAGCCTGTAGGAGCAGGTGGAGCTCCTAGAGGCTCATTTGCATATTTCAAAAATTTGTTTTTCTAAATAACGGCGGCACATAGTGGGATGGAACTAATATAGCCATGTTCAGCTGACAGTAGCACACCGCCAATGTCAGCCAGCCTAATACCCATTTTTCTGATGACAGAAACCCTTTAAGTTGCTATGTCATAATGTGGCTGCCAGCATTAATAGTGCCCTCATTAATGTCCCCCAGTAATATTAATGCCTCCATTAGTGCACCTTATAATTAATAATGCCCCTATTAGTACCCCGAGTAATAGTAATGCCCCCATTAGTGCGCCCAGTAATAGTAATGCCCCCATTATTGCGCCCAGTAATAGTAATACCCCCATTAGTGCCCCCCAGTAATAGCAATCCCCCCATTAGGGCCCTCCAGTAATAGTAATGCCCCCATTAGGGCCTCCCAGTAATAGTAATGCCCCCATTAGGGCCCACAGTAATAGTAATGCCCCCATTAGGGCACCCAGTAATATTAATGCCCCGATTAGTGCCCTCCAGTAATAGTAATGCCCCCATTAGTGGCCCCCAGTAAAAGTAATGCCCCCATTAGAGCCACCAGTAATAGTAATGCCCCATTAGAGCCCCCAGTAATAGTAATGCCCCTATTAGTGCCCTCCAGTAATAGCAATGTCCCCATTAGTGCCTCCGGCAATAGTAATGCCTCCATTACTGCCTCCCAGTAATAGTAATGCCCCCATTAGGGCACCCAGTAATAATAATGCCCCCATTAGTGCCCTCCAGTAATAGTAATGCCCCCATTAGTGGCCCCCAGTAAAAGTAATGCCCCCATTAGAGCCCCCAGTAATAGTAATGCCCCCATTAGAGCCCCCAGTAATAGTAATACCCCTATTAGTGCCCTCCAGCAATTGCAATGTCCCCATTAGTGCCTCCGGCAATAGTAATCCCTCCATTAGGGCCTCCCAGTAATAGTAATGCCCCCATTAGGGCCCTTAGTAATAGTAATGCCCCCATTAGGGCCCCCAGTAATAGTAATGCCCCCATTAGGGCACCCAGTAATAGTAATGCCCCCATTAGAGCCCCCAGTAATAGTAATGCCCCCAATAGTGCCCTCCAGTACTAGTAATGTCCCCATTAGTGTCCCCAGCAATAGTAACGTCCCCATTAATGCCCCCAGCAATAGTAATGCCCCCATTAGTGCCCCCAGTAATAGTAATGTCCCCAGCAATAGTAATGCCCCCATTAGTGCCCCCAGTAATAGTAATGGCCCTTTTAGGGCCCCCAGTAATAGTAATGCCCCCATTAGAGCCCCCAGTAAAAGTAATGCCCCCAATAGTGCCCTCCAGTGCTAGTAATGTCCCCATTAGTGTCCCCAGCAATAGTAACGTCCCCATTAATGCCCCCAGCAATAGTAATGCCCCCATTAGTGCCCCCAGTAGTGCCCCTAGTGATAGTAATGCCCCTAGTAGGGCCCCCAGTAATAGTAATGCCCCCATTAGGGCCCTCAAGTAATAGTAATGGCCCCATTAGTGCCTCCAGTAATAGTAATGCCCCCATTAGAGCTCCCAGTAATAGTAATGCCCCCATTAGTGCTCCCAGTAATAGTAATGTCTCCATTAGTGTCCCCAGCAATAGTAATGCCCCCATTAGTGCCCCAAGTAATAGTAATGTCCCCATTACTGCCCCCCAGTAATAGTAATGCCCCCAGTAGGGCCCCCCAGTAAAAGTATTGCCCCATTAGGGCCCTCCAGTAATTGTAATGCTCCTATTAGTGGCCCCCAGTAATAGTAATGCCCACATTAATGCCCCCAGTAATGGTAATGCCTCTATCTTTGTGCAAAAAAGAACTCACCTCACCTATTAGATGGCACCGCGGTGAACACTCTCTGCTCACTGGAGGCGAAACGTCATCGCACTGGAATGCAGGTCCTGTGCTGAGCCTCCAGTGAGCAGCGAGTGTTCACCGCGGTGCCATCTAATGGGTGAGGTGAGTTTTTTTTTTTTTCTTAACACAAGTAGGGGAAGGGGAGAGAGGTAAAGGCTGTACTAGTAATGAGCGCCCCACAATGGAAGAGCTCATTAGTAATAGTCCATATAGGAAAATTGACGGTAGAAAAAAATTACTGGCACTGGCAGAAGCACTAAAATACTGGCTGAAATACCGGCCGGGTGGCAACCCTAATTACACCTCTAGGAGCTTCTATGACTTCCCTTTCTAAATCCACAGGAATTAATATGGAGTTGCTCCTCCTTTCTTCTTCTAGGAAGACTTTCTATAAGATTTTGGAGGGTGTCTGTCAGAATTTTTGGCCATTGATCCAGAAGAGCATTTGTGAGGTCAGACACTGATGTTGGAGGAGATGGCCCGGCTCACAATCTCCATTCTAGTTCATCCCAATGGTTTTGGATTGGGTTGAGGTCAGGAGGTAACCATTTGGGGGAGGGGGGGGGGTGTACCTGCACAGACTGACTCTAACCAATCAGTGCTATTTTCAGTCTGTGCAGGTACACCCCCCCAACTGGTTACCTCCCCTCTGTACCCTTACTGAAGGCTAATAGCAATGCATTCATAACTTCTAGTAGAAATAATGCAGGAACGGCACAACATACAGACATAAGAACAGATGCTCCAGAATTGTTATTACATGGGGAATGCATGAAGCTATGAAAAAGGAATGTAAGGAGTGGTGAAAGGTCCTCTTTAAGATCAGAACTGGTTGTTTCATTTTGGGGGACATTTATGAAGACTGGAGATTTAGACGCCCGGTCTTCGTCCCTCCTGTGCTGGCGGCTCATTCGTCTAAGTTATGTAGAGACGCCGGCCTCTACATAACTTTGGCGGACTTTACACTTGCTGGTGTAGATTTAGACCATTTTCTACCCCTAAAACAGGCATCAAAAATGATAAAGGAGACGGGCATTTTCTCCACACACCAGGACCCCTTTTTTAGACCAGGCGTGAATAGGGCAAAAGCTGCAGACTGCAGCGCAAATAACCAAAAAGTGACGTATATCTGTTCGGAAATTATTCAGACTTTGATGGCTTATTCACCGTACAGATGCTTATCACTCCTTGGGGCTCCCAGAGAAGTGAACGGGCAGACCTGCGCATGTGCCACAACCTCTCCATTCACTACAGCCGGCTGGTGAAGCAATGTTTTAAAGATTGATGTGGGCCCTAGAGGCAGGACCCATATCTATTGGCCTGTGGATATACCCTAAAAGTCTGAGACAGGAACATCCCTTTAAAACTGCTGTGAAACAATTGGTGGTTTAATAAGTTCCTGAGGTCTTTACGGTAATGTCCTTCAGGACGGTCCTCCGAAGAGCAGCACGCTGGACATCAATCCTTCCCGTAAAATGCAGGAAAGCAAAGCTCTATAATGATGTATTAAGAACTGAATCAGCTGAGAAGTGTGGACCTGACGATGAGGCGACGATAAAGAATGGACATTCACTTTAAGGCCTTAAAGGGGTATTCCCATCTGGACATTTATAGGACATTTATTATAGGATAAATGTTGGTTGCTCTCAAGAAGCTGTGAATCGAGAGCATGTCGCACATGCTGCAGTGTCCTCTCCACTTCTAAGGGACTTCCAACGGTAGCCAAGTGAAAACTCTCACCCATAGGCAGTAATAGAGAGGACGCCACACATCTGTTCACTGCTATGGGACTTCTAGAACTATTGCATTCAGCTATTTTTCAAAGTCCCATAGCAGTAAATGGAGAACGTCCGCGCATGCACGGTGTGCTCTTCCATTCACAGTGGGGCCCCATTATTGATACAGCAGCAGGTCCTAGAGGTCAGAGATTGATGGCATATCCTATCCATATGTAATAAATGTTCCAGATGGGAATACCCATGTTCCTGATCCATCACCACACAGTACATGTGCAGTAGTTTGTTCAAGGACCCCCTCTACTATGGGCCAGAGCAGAGGGTTCCTAAATACGAGAAGCTCCCGCCTGGGAGGCATGGGCCATGTGGATTATTTATTTGATATGGCAGAGTGTAATAGGACAAGTAAGGCCATAAAGGTGCAACGTGAAGCTCCTGGGCCCCAATGCTATATCTCTAACAGTCCCTAGCCTGTATCTTTTATAATACTACTGACTTATGTGGCTGAGAAGCTTTGGGCCGCCTCCGGCACCAGGGCTCAGTTGTGACTGTCCCCTCTGCCCCTGTAAGGCCAAATAAAACTTCCTCAGGCCAAATCAGCGTTGGAATGGAAAACTCTATCCTTCTTTGCCCTTTGGGAATTGTTCTGAGTCTTTCCTGGGGTGAAAACCACAATTGATGGTTGCGCTTCTCATCTTCTCATATGGCCTGTATTAACATTTATGAGCCTGTGGGAATTTAAGTGGGACCTGAAGAGTCAGCAGCCTGAATCCCCCAGTATGTGGCTGAAAACACAGGATGAAAGCCAAACCTGGTCATTTCATCCACAGGAAGCCGTAAAGGTCATGATTTATGGGTCAGCAGGAGGAAGATCTCACTGGTTACTCCCTGGGCTTCAGGCTCCAGATGGTACCTCAAAAAGAGCAAAGGATGAGGGTCATAATCCACACTTCCTCCATGCGGCACCCTGGGAAGTCTCCATTGTATGTTTTTCATTGGAGCAGCAGTTTTTCTACAACTCTCAGTTTTACTACTCTATAATTGAAGACGTACAATGGTTTTGTGGTGGTTTCTGCTGCCCTTGGTCGTACAGCCGCGGATGCCAAACCTTGGAAAGATAGATTATTCTGGCGGTTTTATTCTTCCAACTTGTACATGATGAAGACTGTGCTGTGCACAAAGGGGTCAAGTGATGTGAGTTACATGCTGCCAACGTTATGCAACCCAAGTGACACAATTTTTCCCGTTGAGTCACCCTCTGATTGGTTTGTATTGGACAGTAACTATTGCATAGATTTTGTACGGTCGTGGCGAGTCACCTGCATTGATTCACTCATTGAATTCCTATGGATTGCTAATGCTATGGGCAGTTGTGCAAGATGCAAGCCCTTCTAAAATTGCCAACAGCTTAGGCTTCAAGGTAACCCAAAAATCAAATGGTGTATTTTTATTTTATTTTTTACCATTAGGGCTTCCACTGCTCAGGAAAAATATTTTTAGATTCTAATATACAGCATTTTCTGACTATACGAATTATGTTATTTTTTATAGTTTTTTATTTTTATATAGGGCATCTGCTTTACCATACTTTACAGCAGTTAAGTCCTAAGCTATATTGATTTCTATGGAAATTTGACAAGGGGGAGAAGCTAACTACTTTTCCTGCTTGAAAATGTCACCTTTAAAAGGGTTTTCCTGGATTACTAAGGTTGTTAACAGATATGCTCAGGTAGCTGCTTACCCTATGTACATATTCCCCATGTTTTTCCTTCAATTTGGACTCTCCTGACCCGTTTCCACCATGTAAACCAATCCCTCTGTTTTTTTTTTCCATCCTGTAGGTAGCACTTCCTGTTTCTCTATCCAACCAAACCCATGATGCACTTCTCATTTCTCTGCCACACCTCCAGCCCCTCCCCTAACAATGCCGAGTTAGTTTATAGCTCCTCCCACCCCGCTAGTTACATAGACACTCCCCTATCAATTGGCAAGTAAATATCCTGTTATTGACTCACAATTACTTGATACTGAGTTAAATCCACAGGGAGGTCACATTGACAAGTGGAGTTGACAGAAATCCCTATCCTGGCCCTGCGGCTACCCTTAGGTACCCTTTTTTTCTTTTTCTTTTATTTTTTAACTACGAGTCCCCTGATGAACCACTTGCTTATCTTCAATTTGGGAAACCCGTCGGAACTGGCTTTTTAGAGCCGAATTTTCAGATGACATCCTAGGGTTTAGCCACCGATAGTGCTCCGCTTTTAGGCAGGGGGAGCCGCAGGGCCAGTATAGGGATTTTTTTAATCTCCCTATACAGAACAGGAGATAGGAGCAATAAAGGTAAAAGAAATACATTACAAAATAACATTGTTGATGCAAATCGGAAAACCCCTTTAAATTACAATGGCAGGCACTTTTATTCCAATTTAAGAATTTTTATTTTTATTTATTTTAATCTAATATGCAAATAAACATTTGATCACTGCCTAAGATACCAGTTACATTCTTTTTCCTGATGTCAGCTGGACCAGCTTTCCTTCTATGCGTAATGGAGCCTCCCGACTCACCCACGGTGGCAGATGTCCTCTTGTTCTTGGTGAGATATTGTCTGGCAGCAGCTTCCTCCCCATCTTTCTGCTTAGAACGTATACTTGCTCGGCCGAGCGGGCATATGTATGAGGGGATTGGGAGTGACAGCTATCTTATGTGTATTTTGGTGTAGAGAAACCAGCACTCACATTCAAGTGCACGCTGCACGGGAGAGGACGTCAATCCACAGCAATATATATATAAAGGATCCCAGCAGTCGTGTCTTAGTGCAAATCAGATGTCTTTTATTCCATAAATTTATGGAATAAAAGACATCTGATTTGCACTAAGACACAACTGCTGGGATCCTTTATATATCTTATGTGTATGGCTGGCCTAGCAAACTTGTCTTTGCACAGTGTGTGTATGGGGGGGGGGGGGGGGGGGGGAACCCTGGTATATCAAAGGCCAAAATAATTTGACTTAGGACTACACCAAAGTCTTAGAAATTCCTCATATATGATTTCTGCAAGGAGGATTGGACTTTCCCATAGGGAATCTGTAGGTCTCTTCCCTGGAGTAATCTCTGTTAGTAATGGCTAGCAATTAGGCCTTGCAAATTCTTGGTACAAAGTCAGCAGGCAGGAATTGTAGTCAGACAGAGTAAGGCAGGTGGGATATAGGGATCGGGCAGGGATCGGCAAGGGCAGCAAACAAGAGGCGGTCAGGAAATAAGATGAGTCAAATAATAGCAGGAACAATTGCACATCAAAGCAGACTGTAACCAAATCGGCCTTATTGCTCAGGCCCAAAGTGTCCTGGGAAGGACCCTTATAAAGGCTGGGACATGGACATTCGCTGAAGTCAGGGGCACTTAACGTGCATGGCCCTTTAATAGGGACAGGTGCATGTGCGAGATGCTGGAGGAGAACAGCGGGCAGGAGGACACACCAGGCGCCCAGAAAAGTGAGTCAGCATGTTGTCACCATGACTAACATCCAAGAATAGAGGAGTTTTTTCATAGGAGGATTGACAATGTGGCAGAAAAATGAGGCCACGGAGACATCCAGTAATATGACCGACTATGCTTCCTGTCCCAGAATCTGATGGCAAAAAATGTGGATCGCAGCTCAACGTTAATTTACCCAAAAATATATTGGAGAATCACTTTTAAATACCTACCGACACTTCTCTTGGAAAATTTTTGGTATTTCCTTCCCACCTGGGCCTGCCTAAAGCCATGCAATATTCAATATAAACTACATCAATTTTCAATTTAGAGCATTTCAAATTTGCCAGCATTGCCTCTGAAACAGGTAACGGAGTCCAGAAACACAAGCATGGGTCAGGTATACAGGAACACAAGGACAGATAACAGTAACCTTTGCAGGATACAAGGACCTTGATGCTCAGGCACCTGGGAAGGGGGCTGGACCATTCTTATAGGTGCAGGAGGGCTAGGATTGGTCAGCACGGTCATATATGCTAAACCTACAAATCACAGGAAGTGACACGCGCCGGCCTTAAGGAAGTGCTACAGAGAACAAGCTGAAACATAATGTGCCCAGGGCTGGAAGAAAACCATGGAGCGGATTCCAGGAAGGATGATGCCTGCAAGGACAGATCCCAGGACTGTGGCAGTGAATGGGGAAACACTGGCAGCAGATCACTGCCGAACACGGAGCCCGGGACCGAGGCGGTAAGCAGGGGATCATCGTCAGACAGCAACCTGTGTTCTATGAATAGTGAAAATTGCAATAGGCAGAATCCGCATTTAACATGAGCATCAAGCCTTGAATCAGGGGCCACCATTTACTATCTAGGTCACAAGACAGTAACATGGTGCAGGTGGTCACAAAGCATCATCTTAGGCAGCGTGATGACATTGTAAAGACTTATTCATGCAGCCTGTGGCCCAATTATTATTGGGGGACTTTGTTGAGCATTAATACTATGGGAGAATTATCAGGATGGCAGTATTATTTTGGCAGTATAGTGTTTGGGGGCATGCAGGAGCACAGCAGGCACAGTACTGGGGTAGCAGCAGGATAACACTGTTGGGGAAATTATGGAAAAGTAAAGAGCCTAAGATGTCTGCGTGGCAAACTCTGCGAGAAGGAAGAAGTCATCATGGCAACCTGGACCTAACTGAGCAGATGAGAAAAGAAAACATCTACATGTGAGGAGATATCACTGGATGTAATAGGTATGCAGTGCTGTATTTTCCTGTATGTTTGATAGGAGTGAATGTCATTTCCATCCTAGCAGTAGGGCTTGGGGATTAAGATTGAGAATTTGGCACAGGGGGGATTTCAATTTTTGCCCCAGGCAGCAGAAAAGCTTCAATCTTCAATAACAATAGGCTTCAAACCAACTTCAGTCATAAAAAGGGTTAATATGCTCTTGTAAGTGGCCTGATAAAAGGCATTAGCTAGCTGTTTTAGGACACCCTGTCTCTGCTTCTCCAGTGGATGGATTCACAGAGCACTGGCAAGAAATACTGAATTCCTATAGGCTAATTTCTATATACTATATGTACAGGATTCGGTGTGCCACTATACAGTTCTTCATTGGTGCTATATATAATATAGCTACTATAATATTGCTACTATGCACAAGAATATAACTACTATAATACTGTTCCTATGTACAAGAATATAACTACTCTAATACTGCCCCCTATGTACAAGAATATAACTACTATAATACTGCCTCCTATGTACAGGAATATAACTACTATAATACTGCTCCTATGTACAAGAATATAACTACTATAATACTGTTCCTATGTACAAGAATATAACTACTATAATACTGCCTCCTATGTACAAGAATATAACTACTATAATACTGCCTCCTATGTACAGGAATATATCTACTATAATACTGCTCCTATGTACAAGAATATAACTACTATAATACTGCCTCCTATGTACAAGAATATAACTACTATAATACTGCTCCAATGTACAAGAATATAACTACCATAATACTGCTTCCTATGTACAAGAATATAACTACTATAATACTGGTCCTACGTACAAGAATATAACTACTATAATACTGCCTTCTATGTACAAGACTATAACTACTATAATACTGCTCCTATGTACAAGAATATAACTGCTATAATACTACATCCTATATACAAGAATATAACTACTATAATACTGCCTACTATGTACAAGAATATAACTACTATAATACTGCTCCTATGTACAAGAATATAACTATTATAATACTGCTCCTATGTACAAGAATATAACTACTATAATACTACCTCCTATGTACAATAATATAACTACTATAATACTGCTCCTATGTACAAGAATATAGGTAGTATAATACTGTCTCCTATGTACAAGAATATAACTATTATAATACTACCTCCTATGTACAAGAATATAACTATTATAATACTGCTCCTATGTACAAGAATATAACTACTATAATACTACCTCCTATGTACAAGAATATAACTACTATAATACTGCTCCTGTGTACAATAATATAACTACCATAATACTGCTCCTATGTACAAGAATATAACTACTATAATACTGCCTCCTATGTACAAGAATATAACTACTATAATACTGCATCCTATATACAAGAATATAACTACTATAATACTGCTTCTATGTACAAGAATATAACTACTATATTACTGTCTCCTATGTACAAGAATATAACTACTATAATACTGCTCCTATGTACAAGAATATAACTGCTATAATACTGCCTCCTATGTACAAGAATATAACTACTATAATACTGCCTCCTATGTACAAGAATATAACTACTATAATACTGCCTCCTATGTACAAGAATATAACTACTATAATACTGCTTCTATGTACAAGAGTATAACTACTATAATACTGTCTCCTATGTATAAGAATATAACTACTATAATACTGCCTCCTATGTACTAGAATATAACTACTATAATACTGTCTCCTATGTACAAGAATATAACTACTATAATACTGTCTCCTATGTACAAGAATATAACTACTATAATACTGCTCCTATGTACAAGAATATAACTACTATAATACTGCTCCTATGTACAAGAATATAACTACTATAATACTGTCTCCTATGTACAAGAATATAACTACTATAATACTGTCTCCTATGTACAAGAATATAACTACTATAATACTGCTCCTATGTACAGAATATAACTGCTATAATACTGCCTCCTATGTACAAGAATATAACTACTATAATACTGCCTCCTATGTACAAGAATATAACTACTATAATACTGCCTCCTATGTACAAGAATATAACATGACTCTTTTCCTATGTACAAGAAATAACTACATATACTGCTCCTATGTACAAGAATATAACTACTATAATTACTGTCTCCTATGTACAAGAATATAACTACTATAATACTGCTCCTATGTACAAGAATATAACTACTATAATACTGCCTCCTATGTACAAGAATATAACTACTATAATACTGCCTCCTATGTACAAGAATATAACTACTATAATACTGCCTCCTATGTACAAGAATATAACTACTATAATACTGCTCCTATGTACAGATATAACTACTATAATACTGCTCCTATGTACAAGAATATAACTACTATAATACTGCCTCCTATGTACAAGAATATAACTACTATAATACTGCTCCTATGTACAAGAATATAACTACTATAATACTGTCTTCCTATGTACAAGAATATAACTACTATAATACTGCTCCTATGTACAAGAATATAACTACTATAATACTGCCTCCTATGTACAAGAATATAACTACTATAATACTGCTCCTATGTACAAGAATATAACTACTATAACTACTATAATACTGCCTCTATGTACAAGAATATAACTACTATAATACTGCTCCTATGTACAAGAATATAACTACTATAATACTGCTCCTATGTACAAGAATATAACTACTATAATACTGCCTCCTATGTACAAGAATATAACTACTATAATACTGCTCCTATGTACAAGAATATAACTACTATAATACTGCTCCTATGTACAAGAGTATAACTACTATAATACTGTCTCCTATGTATAAGAATATAACTACTATAATACTGCTCCTATGTACAAGAATATAACTACTATAATACTCTTTCCTATGTACAAGAATATAACTACTATAATACTGCCGCCTATGTACAAGATATAACTACTATAATACTGCTCCTATGTAAAGAATATAACTACTATAATACTGCCTCCTATGTACAAGAATATAACCTACTATAATACTGCTCCTATGTACTACGAATATAACTACCTATAATACTGCTCCTATGTACAAGAATATAACTACTATAATACTGCCTCCTATTGTACAAGAATATAACTACTATAATACTGCTCCTATGTACAAGAATATAACTACTATCATACTGCTCCTATGTACAAGAATATAACTACTATAATACTGCTCCTATGTACAAGATATAAACTATATACTGCCATTACAGAATAACTACTATCATACTGCTCTAGTACTAGAATATAACTACTATAATAACTCTTCCTATGTATAGAATATAATACTATAATACTGCCTCCTATGTACAAGAATATAACTACTATAATACTGCCTCCTATGTACAAGAATATAACTACTATAATACTGCCTCCTATGTACAAGAATATAACTACTATAATACTGCCTCCTATGTACAAGAATATAACTACTATAATACTGCTCCTATGTACAAGAATATAACTACTATAATACTGCTCTATGTACAAGAATATAATACTATAATACGCTCCATGTACAAGAATATAACTACTATAATACTGCTCCTATGTACAAGAATATAACTACTATAATACTGTCCTATGTACAAGGATATAACTACTATAATACTGCTCCTATGTACAAGAATATAATACTATAATACTGCTCCTATGTACAAGAACTACTAAAACGTATGTACAAGAATTAATACTACTGCTTCCTATGTAAGAAGAATATAACTACTATAATCCGCTCCTATGCTACAAGAATATAACTACTATAATACTGTCTCCTATGTACAAGAATATAACTACTATAATACTGTCTCCTATGTACAAGAATATAACTACTATAATACTGCTCCTATGTACAAGAATATAACTACTATAATACTGCTCCTATGTACAAGAATATAACCACTATAATACTGCCTCCTTCTGTACAAGAATATAACTACTATAATACTGCTCCTATGTACAAGAATAGACCTATTATATGTCCTCCTAATGTATGCACAAATATATAATTACTAAAATACTGCATAAACTACAAGTGTAATCCAGCTCACTTTTGTTGACTGCAGGATCCTGTGTACGGCAGCCCATACACACAGACAGGTGATATATCTGACGGAAACTTCTTTACTCAATATATTTAATTAGAGCAATGTGATCTCCAGTCAGGCGGTCTTTATTTTTGCATTTCAGGTGGTTAACTCTTAGTCCTGACTGCCAGCTGATGAGTTCACAAACCTCCTTATGATAATGCATACACCTAGATCTCATGATCAATATATATAGGGGGTCATTTACTAACAGATATATGCAGGTTCTCTGGCGTTTATATGTCGCAGATTGCAGAGCAAAGCTTATTTGTGCCGCAATCTGCGACTCATGCCAGGTCTAAAAAAGGGTGCGCGGACGGGGAAGGGGACGGGCAGCCAGGCCGGCCTGATTTATCATTTTCCATACCTGTTTTAGGAGTAGAAAATGTTCTAAATTTATGTCAGCAGAGAAGCTGGCGTAGCTTTAGATCGACGGTGGAGGCACCGAAGTTATGTGGAGGCTAGCCTTTAAATAACTTCGGTGGATCCACAGAGGTTATTACGACCACAGTCTATGACCACACCGGTCTTAATAAATGACCCCCCATAATACATTTATACATAATACTATACATAATCCTTTCCCCCACCAACTCCTGTGGCCTCATCTCGATCCTCTAACAGTCCAAAACCCAAAGCAGATCGGCCGGCACCACTCCTGTAAGCTCAATAGTGGCTCAAATCCTTCTTATCACAATCAACTACCTTATGTGTCACCCCCAATTCCTCATAGATTGTAAGCTCTTGCGAGCAGAGCCCTGACTCCTAGTGTTTCAGTTGTATATTGGCCAGTTACGTTTTGTTTTGTACATGAACCCTATGAATTTGTAAAGCGCGTCGGAATATGGTGGCGCTATATAAATACATTTTATTATTAATATTATTATTATTTATAATGTAAAAGTATATACCCACGTTTAACCCTTTGCACCATGATTTTATTCAAACCTCATCTTCTAATAATAGTTTCTCAAATCTGATCAATTACTACCGTCACATACAATACACACCACGAGGCTCAGCATCTTTTTACTGCAATCTCATTCCCATATAATACAACCTGTAGGAAGGAGCAAGGGGTCGTCATTAATGGGCGGTATGTGTCACCGAGGTTCCTGGCCTTGGTGAGGTAAGAGCTGTTTTTTTTCCCCCTGAAATGTCATTATTGCAGTCTGACACTTCGGCTGTTTAGTATGGCTGTAAAGCTGATCCGGGAAGGCTCTTACTGGGAGTAGCCAAAGTGCTAGGTGGGTGGCTGCTCCCCACGTTCCAGGCCGGGTCTTGGGAGGCTTATAAAAAGCAGTCAGCACCCTCAGGTGTGGTGGATTATCCTCCATCTCACAGTGAAGCTGTTTTGGGATCTGAAGATGTGTGCTGTGCAAAAGGGCTAAGAGCCGCATGCTGGAAAACAGGCCTGCTGGGGACCGCTGATGAAAAACTGCTAACAAGGTGAATGTTTTTGTTCTGTGGACTTTCCATGGTGTGAACGAACACCAAGACTGTGAACTGTCATTTTGTTTTGCCTTCTGTGTGAATAAACACTGAACTGTTTAAGTTAAAGTGCATAGCAAAACTGCAGTCTTGCTCAATCACCATACACAGACCAACCGCATCGTCTTCAAAGTATCAACACTGTAGAGGTGCACAAGCCATCATAAAGTAAGTAACATAAGTGCATAGCAAAAAGAGACAAAAAGGCGGCACTCACCAGTGTTTTATTCAAATAGGCAGTCCTTTATTCTGTTACAAAAATAGCAGGCAGTATGCGTAAATTCCAACACATGTTAGCGGCGACGGCCATTTCGCGCTAATCCGCGCTTCCTCAGGCCACTGATATCAGCACATCCATACGTGCTGTGTTTTTTGATGCTGGTCTGGTTGCAATCAGCTATGACCACATGACGAATCGCAACCCAACTGGCTGCAATCAGCCATGATCACATGGCAAATCAAGACCAGACATGAACCTTTGTAAAAACAAGCAATGTTACTTGTTTTTATGAATGTTCATGTCTGGTCTTGATTTGCCATGTGATCATGGCTGATTGCAGCCAGTTGGGTTGCGATCCGTCATGTAGTCATAGTGTAGTGTCCCACTACCCTTGTGGGTACTGCAAAGTTGTAGTATTATGCTTTGTATGTTTTATATAACCTGTTTTATGCTGCAGTGCATCTTTATGCATAATTCCTGCCTACAGGTGTGTCAGATTCCATTACACTGAGCCTACCACTAGGGGGAGACAACACATCCCATATATAGCCCAGCTCAGGCCTATTTTATTTTTATATTTATTTGATTTTCAAAAAAGAGATAAAAATTTACAATATACCAATTCGGTATCGAAATACAGAGTACAATACAGCATATTCTCATCATATATTAAATCTCCCTCTTATTTTATACCCACCCACTTCTCCCTCCAACCCCCCTTTTCTTCCGCGGAGCTACCGTCGTCGCACCTGATGTTTTTATTTCCAGCTATCCCATATCCGCTGCCAGACTGCTTTTTTTCCTACTGTATGGGCAAGATTATATTCGTACAACTTTACCCTGTTCATATGCTCTATCCATTCCTGGAAATTGGGGTATTTAGTGGAGCCCCAGTGTTTAACTATTATTATTTTACCCAAGGCAATGCCCCGAAACCAAAGTAATTGCTCAATTTTATTTTTATTTGTCTCTGGGAAAGTACCCAGGATCGCATAATCAATGCGCACTTCGTATTTCATGGGGGAACTATTCTGCAATTTCCGAAATATTTTAATCCAATACTCTTTTATCCCCGGGCATTCCCACAACAAGTGTTTGTACTCTCCTTTGTCTTTGTTGCATTTATAACAATTCTGTTCTCTGTCTTTATAGATAATGTGCAATAATGCTGGTGTGTAGTAAAGACGGTGTATAATTTTCAAAAGAATCCACGTATGGGCAGGGGAGACCGTGGACCTTTTAATATTTTTATAAACAATATTCCATGGAAAAGGCTCCACATTCTGCAGGTCCCTTTCCCATTTGGCCTCAGCTCTGAATGTGATCGATTTGGTGTATTCGTGTTTTAACTTTGCATAAATGTGAGATATAGCGGAGGTGTTTAAAGTCATGTCGTGGCAAAGATCTAAAAAAATATTCTGTGCAGTGTTTAAATAATTCTTATTTTCCGTGTGGTGAATGGCGTGTCGTAATTGTTCATATCGAAATTTATCAATAAACCCTAATGTGGTGTCAGGGAGAATTTCGTTTAAAGGCTTAATCTGTCCTTTATCAAAGACCTGTGCGCTTAAATGTATCCCCTGTTTTTCCCAATATTTAACATCTACCCATTTGCATGATTTGTGGTAGTGTACGTTCCCCCACAGGGGGGGTGTACTGAACCGCTTGGGATACTCCTAGTCATACGTCTAACTTGTTGCCAAATGTACCCAAGCATTCTACTAAAAGGGTTTGTTATTGTTTTCTTCTCAATGGGGCCCTTTTCAAGGATGGGAAAAAGATCCTCCCAAGGTCCACAGTCCTCCCCAAAGATAAGCCGTATACATTTGTTCTTTCGATTCCTCACACACCATCTCAGCTGGGACAGAGATTCCAGCCTCTTCTTTATACAGGTATTGTATTTTAATTCTAACTCGTTTGCGCCCCCATATTAATTCATTAAAACGGGTCTCCAGTTTATTAAAAAACGTATCTTCTAACGTTATTGGACTTGCATTTAATACATATAATAGCATTGGTAATAATGTAATTTTTATGAGAGCGATACAGGTTAATTTGTGACAGGGGAAGCCTTAGCCATGTTCTGATTTTTTCCTTAACCTTAGCTATTATTGGGAGTATATTCAGTTTCTTATAATATTCCAGTTTGGTCCCTGATATGGATGCCCAGATATACAGATGGAGCAGGGTTAGCACTCAAGCTCTTAACTAAAATTTCTTAACTCATCGCGTTATCTTGAGACAAAAGCCATTGAAAAGCAATTGAAGGTGTTTGCTTAGATTAGATAACACAACTCAGAAATCTCAGAAAACAGGAGTGTTAACTCTACTCCATCCGTAATAGCGATTGAGATGGGGTCAGGATACTAACCCGAAAATTATAACCCGGTGGAACAGGGCATCTCAATGAGAGAAACTTTGATTTTTCCCAGTTTATCTCGTATCCAGATAAAGATCCAAATTCATCTATACTTTCCATAACCCTTGGCAGGTTCCTATGCCCTCCCCCCAGAAAGAGTAAAGTATCGTCCGCATAGAGACTTATTTTGTCAACTTCTCCCTCACATCCAAAGCCCAGTATTTCCTCATCTGCTCTAATTTTGCATGCCATTGGTTCCAAAAACAATGAGAAGAGTAAAGGGGAGAGGGGGCATCCCTGACGTGTTCCCCCGGGTCAATGAAAAAGGGGAAGAATACTCCCCGTTAACTTGGACCCTGGATACCGGATTTCGATACAGAATGTGAACCCATCTGGAGAAGTATTCACCTATCTTCACCCGTGACATCACTTTCCAGAGGAAGGGCCACTCCACCCTGTCGAACGCCTTGGCAGCATCAAGAGACAGGATGGAGCAGTCCTCCCTTTCCCCATCTGGATATTCAAGAAGGCCCTCCTTACATTGTCCTGTATATTCCTTTTAGGAATGAACCCAGTTTGATCCGCATGAACGACTTTGTGGATAACAGCTTTTAATCTATTGGCCAACAGTTTTGCAATGATTTCATAATCTGTGTTCAACAGAGAGATGGGACGATAAGATGTAACTGACAACAGGTCTTTCCGCTTTTTGGGGATCAGTGTGATGGTTGCTTCCATCCATGAGGGGGGTAGGGAGCCCAGTATCCATGATTGGTTTAATACGTCCAACATTTGGGGGAGAATAATTCCCTCATGTTTTCGGTATACTTCGAATGGAAAACCGTCCAACCCTGGGGACGTATTGCCCTTGATGGTTTTTAGCGTATTCTGTAACTCACTCAGTTGGATCGGTCTGTTCAACCAATCTATATCTTGTTGGTCCAATTCCGGAATCTTAATGTTGTCTAGATATTGATCTATTTTTCCTCCCTGATCTATGGGCCCGGCCTGGTATAGCACGGAGAAATATCGAGTGAATTCCCCTAGAATGTCATCAGGGTCTCTTAAGATATCTCCTGCCTCTGTCCTAATTCCATTAATGTTGTTGCTCCCCCTTTGATTTTTTACTATTGTGGATAATAGTCTACTTGGTTTACCAGATTCGCTAAAGGTCCTGAACCCCGAGAAGAACAATTTATTCTATGCTTTTGTATATAGATATTGTTTATATTCATCTCGCACTTTTTTTAATAGAAGTTGTTTTTCTGGGGTATTTATCTGCATGATCTCATTCATTATCTGATTGAGCAGCACGCTTTTTGAGTTTGTGCAAAAATATTTTTCTGTTTCCTAATTTGATGTGAGTATATACCTCGAAGGTATGCCTTAAGCGAATCCCAAACCATGTGTATGTGTGTTGAGTTAATATTGTCGCTCCAGAAGAACTTAATTTCCTCATTAATCTTATCCATATCCTTTATTAATGTTATCCAATGGGGGTTAAGTTTAAAGATTCTATTTTTATTGGGTTTATTATAGCTATCCAATATTACGGTAACCGGGGAATGGTCGGAGATACCATGGCTTTCATAATTAATTTTTTTAACCCTGTTAATAAGCCCGGGGCTGGCGAGGGCCAAATCAACTCGTGACATGGACCTATATGTATTACTGAAGCATGAATATGCTTGCTTATTTCCATAAAGGGATCGCCATATATCGACCAGTGCCATTTCTTTGCTCATTCTGAATAGTAACAAAAGGTACTGGCGTCACGACTACAAGGGACCTCCCCATAGGCATATTAGTACAGACCATCAAGGGCACCTCAAACCACCATCTGGCCTGTGTACCTTACACCAGAGTGTGCCCCAGAGAATTCCTGTGCCGTTCTCCTCATCACTTATGCGAGCCTGCCCAGGGACGACGTAACCATGAGTAACCGGAACTGTATTTACCGCGGCCCACCTAATGCTCACACTGTGTCCTCACATATAATTCCCCTGTTGGCAAGGTCACTTGTATTCGTGACGCCAGTACCTTTTGTGGTGGTACAACCATTTACTGTAGTGTTAACTGAGGAATTGGAGACTGAGACAAGGATGGTGCAATCCAGCTTATAACTTTTACTGAACGTTGCTCCTGGTAACGGTTACATCCAAGTATAAAACTGTTTCTAGTACATCCAGATATGAAATACAGTCTCTATAAGAGGGACAGAGGTAAAACTGCAAGAGGTCCTCTGCTTACAGTTGTGATGTCTGTCTCTCAAGCTATTAATGATATAGGTTTTATGCTTACTGGTAGAGGACTTCTACGCTGGTCCCTATTATCCCAGTGCAGGTTAGTGAGGCTGCTGGAGGCCGGTAAATCCTTCACTTTTAACTCCAAAGGTCCTAAGTCGCGTATAGCGATGGCCGTAACCCTTTGGTCTCTGTTTCTTTAGTGCTTTCTGGATTAATATCCTTTTCTGAAGCTGAACTTCTAGCTGATGTGCACTAACTCTTAGCAGAGTTCTGAGTAGGATGTGGACCACTTCAGCTCAGGGCTGAAGACTGAAGACTGAGAACTAAGACCTCCTAACTAGGCCTGAGCTGGGCTATATATGGGATGTGTTGTCTCCCCCTAGTGGTAGGCTCAGTGTAATGGAATCTGACACACCTGTAGGCAGGGATTATGCATAAAGATGCACTGCAGCATAAAACAGGTTATATAAAACATACAAAGCATAATACTACAACTTTGCAGTACCCACGAGGGTAGTGGGACACTACACTATGACTACATGACGAATCGCAACCCAACTGGCTGCAATCAGCCATGATCACATGGCAAATCAAGACCAGACATGAACATTCATAAAAACAAGTAACATTGCTTGTTTTTATGAATGTTCATGTCTGGTCTTGATTTGCCATGTGATCATGGCTGATTTCAGCCAGTTGGGTTGCGATTCGTCATGTGGTCATAGCTGATTGCAACCAGACCAGCATAAAACACAGCACGTATGGATGTTATAAATAGAAGTGTTACTGAGGCTCACCAGTCGGTCAATATGGATAGAGGTGCTCTATCACCGGTACACCTAGAAACCGTGAGAAAGTGTTATATTGGAGAAGAAAGTTGTGATGGCACACTCACATTTGGTTTAATGGACTGAATTTATTATTTATAGTTGGATAGTAAATTTACGTAATTATATATAATTGATTATATATGTAAAATTATTTAAAAATAGCATAAAATGGAATTGTAAAAAAAGTAATTAAAATAGAATATGTTGTGTTCAAAGTGTTGAAATAGTCTATTCAGTAGATCCTGGAATATAAGGTCATAAAAATGCAGTCGGTTGAAACGTTTCTCGCGGAGTATTAATAATCTCCAGTACATATACGGTGATGATATGAATAGAAGACAGTCCAGTATAAGTCCAATCACGTGAAAAGCGTGCAAAAATATATATATATACGTGAAAAAATTGTATTCAAGACAAAAGGTATAAATTGGTGCGCATTCGCTCAATTATATTGTGCACAATAAGAATAAAAATAAAAAATAAAATAAAAAATCAGTATTGATTATAGTGTTGAATTTCAATTATTGTGGGTAATGGTTAAAACAATGTCAAACATTTGCTGATCGGAAAACTGCAGTGATTAATCTTCTATTTGTCGGATTTCCCGGTACTAGAATGTCCGCTCTTTGATGGAAGAGCAAATAGCTTACCAATAATATATATAGATATATTCTATTATATGGTTTGCCCGATATAGCTCTTTCATATATCCGTCCTGCTTAGTAAAATGAATATATTCATATGTGGAGGAATAGTTGATAGTTTGAAAAGTTTACTTTACACCTCTTCATCCGTTGCGGTGTACTCCTTTGTGCAAGGACCTGCGTGGCGTCCCACGTGATCGCTCGCCTTACCATGTGATGTAGCACGTGATGGTGATGCTGATCGACGTCACACAGTGTTTTAGTTCCTGATTGGCCAATCTCTTTTGCTGCGGGATGTTTGAAAGATTATCGCCGGGACGTATGAATGTGCTGATATCAGTGGCTTGAGGAAGCACGGTTTAGCACGAAACGGCCGTCGCCGCTAACATATGTGGGATTTACGCATACTGCCCCTGCCTGCTATTTTAGATGTTTTTGTAACAGAATAAAGGACTGCCTATTTGAATACAACACTGGTGAGTGCCGCCTTTTTGTCTCTTTTTGCTATGCACTTATGTTACTTACTTTATGATGGCTTGTGCACCTCTACAGTGTTGATACTTTGAAGACGATGCGGTCGGTCTGTGTATGGTGATTGAGCAAGACTGCAGTTGAAGCTGTGACGCCGATTTCTTTATATTGGGACATTCTGTTTAAGGTAGAATTTGTGATTGCCTCTAAACTGCGTTCGCTAACCTGCCTACCAAAGCGAATCCCCACAATTGGTGGAGGATGTGGGCAAATGCAGTGAGGCTGGCCTGAAGGCCGAAAAGTTTTAGTTTTTTCCCGGGTGTATGTCCTATATTAAGCCGGCAAGGTTACGACCTGTGTACCCTGGCAAAATGAAGGTGGTCGTGAAAGCCCTCATGGAGGATAACTTGCAGCAGCGGTAGGCTAACAAGCAGCAGTAGGAAACCAACCAGCTGCTATTACAGCATGTAATGGCGTTACAAGCGGCAGGAGCGTCTCAGAACGTCCTTGTTGCCCGGAAAGCTGTCCGTGCGGCGATCCCCAAAATGATCCATGCAGACGACGTCGAGACCTATCTGGCAGTGTTTGAAAAGGTGGCCGTGAGGGAGAATCTACCCCAGAGACCAATGACCTGAGGTCGTCGCTCCATTCCTGGCATCCGGACCCCAGCAGGTGTTTTTTGACTTACCAGATGTGCAAGCGGCCGACTATCCGACAGTAAGAGGTGAGATTCTGGCAAGACTGGGGGTGAATGTGTTGGTTCGGGCCCAGCGTGTGCATCAGTGGGAATTTAACCCGGCTGAACACACCAGACCGCAGTATTATGATCTGCTACACCGGTTGCAAAAATGGATGCAGCCTGACGTACTGAGTCCCACTGCTATGCTCGACTGTCTGTAGGCGGATGTGTTCTAGAGGGCTTTGCCAAACCCTTTCCAGCACTGGATCGGCCAGGTGTCTCCTGGTAATGCCCTAGAGATGGTCGACCTGGTGTAGCGCTATGAGGCCACCATAAATCTACAGGGGGCTTCTTTTGGGAGGGGGCCAGTAAAACCACGGAAATCTCCACCCTCAACCAGGTGGCTAGTGCCAACAAAACCCGCTTGGGATATTCTCCCTACAAACCCAGCTCCACTGGTCTGTTGGTGGTGTCAAGAGCCTGGTCACATAAGGGTCGACTGTCCCCATCGAGGGGAACCCATAGACACTAACTTTGGCTACCGCCCCTCAATGTATGCCAGGAGGGTGTGCCACTGGTACCCCCGAGCCAATAGACAATAGTCACCTATGCCAGGTACAAGTGGGAGATACCCTGGCGGTGGTACTGCTGGACTTAGGGAGTCTGGTGTCCCTGGTAAGAGCTGCCCTGGTGCAGCCCGCCAAATATACTGGTCGAAAAGTCGGCGTTGTGTGCATCCATGGAGACTTAAAGGACTATCCCACCGCCCTGGTGACTTTATCTACAGTGGATGGCAGGTGGACTCATGAGGTGGCCATTACATTATGAACTAAGAATTGGTAGAAACTTCCCCGGTTTCCCATCACTGTGGCCTGAGGCGAGAGTCACCAATACACATGAGACAGGTATAACCCTAGCACAGTGGCCCGGCTAAGGGTTATACCGAGTCTATGTTCCCCGTTTTGTGGTTCAACAGGAGATGCTGTATTGGGTAAATCAACTACGGGGTCAGCATATTGAACAGCTGGTGGTGCCCAAGGCCTATCGCAAGCTCGTGTTAGAGTTAGCCCACCAACATGTTCTTGGGGGACACCTGGGCTAGCAGAAAACAAGGACCGGATTCTACAGTGGTTCTACTGGCCCAGTGTGTTCAGAGAGGTGGAAGAGTATTGCAAGTCTTGCCCAACCTGCCAGATAACCAGTGTCACAACCAGACAGCTGAGAAGCTCTGACAGAGGCCTTTCAGAACCTCCTCCTTGAGTTCTCTTTGTTGTGCTGTTCAGTTCCTCATCTCGTTAGCCTCTCTCAGCTGTCATGGAGTTGGACTGATTGCTTCCCTTTAAATTCCTCCCCATGGTGCATTACTGGGCGGCTTATACTTCTTCCTGGAGTGTGTGTGCATGCTGATCTTGTTTTCCAGTCTGCTACAAAGTTAAGTGCTGAACATTTATCTGTTATTTTCTGTTTGCTAGATCCCAGGTGACCCTGACTCCCTCCGTGTCTGGTGTAGGGAGCCGGTGGTCGTGTCCCCTCACTATTGTAGGGTGTTCAGGGGTTATATAGTCAAGGTACGTGGATATGCAACCTTCCACCTTTCGGATCTTTGCATAGGCTGAGCATTATAAGCCACCAAAACCGTCTCAAGCATGGATCCGGTTTCACTTTTGGCTGAACGCTTCCAGGGTCTTTCATTGGAGGTAGCTGATCTCCGTAAGACTTTTTCTCAGCTTCAAGTGACCGGTTCAGCTTGCGTTCATGGAGTTTGTTCTTAGCCTAAGATCTCGCTCCCGGATACGTTCTCCGGAGGTAGTGAGAATTTTGTGCATTTTAGAGAGGCTTGCAAACTCCATTTTCGCCTTCTTCCCCATTCCTCTGGTGATGAGGAACAGAGGGTGGGGATCATTATATCGCTGCTCAGGGGTAACGCTCAGTCCTGGGCCTTTTCGCTGCCGTAGGGGGCACGGCCCCTCCGTTCAGTGGATGAATTCTTTTTAGCCCTGGGTCAGATATATGATAATCCGGATCGTATTGCTCTGGCTGAATCTAGACTACGTCTATTATGCCAGGGTAAACAATCCGCAGAAATATACTGTTCAGAATTTCGGAGATGGGCAGTTGATACTGGTTGGAATGATGCTGCACTCCGAAGTCAATTTTGCCATGGTCTTTCAGAGGGATTGAAAAATGCATTTGCCTTTCATGAGAGGCCTATTTCTTTGGACTCTGCTATGTCTCAGGCCGTTCGTATTGACAAGCGTCTTAGAGAGAGAGGAGAGATGTCCCCTTCCTGTCATACTCAGTCCCAGGACAGTGCAGCGGTCCCATTCTGTGCGCAGGGGTCTCAGTCGCTGTCAGCCCCTTCTGAGCAGGAGCCCATGCAGCTGGGGTTGATTGCTTCTGACAATAGAAGATTCAGCTCGCATGGGAGGGTTTGCTTTTGTTGTGGAGGTATAAATCATTTGGCAAATATTTGTCCCTCTAGGAGATTCAGGCAGTTTTCTGGGAGTAATAAAGAAACAAACAGGAAAAAATCTTTTAAAAATGTTCTGTCTGTTACTATTGGCAGGGTTGAGGTGGAAATTGAAGGTTTTCCGTTTGCTTGTAGTTCCCGTTTTGTCCTGCCGGCTAGGGTGGCGCTAGAGAGCAAGAACATTTTTTGTGAGATTTTTGTGGATAGTGGAGCAGCGGTCAATCTTATTGATAATCAATTAGCGATAACTCATGGTTTCCAGGTGCGTTCTTTGGGAAAGGATATTCCTGTTTTTGCTATTGATTCGGCTCCACTTTCTCAGAAATCATTAAAGGGCATAGTTCACAATATCCGTTTAATTGTGAGTGATGCTCATGTTGAGGATGTGTCATGTTTCGTCCTCAGCGGTTTGCCTACTCCTCTAGTGTTGGGGCTACCCTGGCTCACTAAACATAACCCCACCATTGATTGGCAAGCGAGGCAAATAAATGTTTGGAGTGACTTTTGCAGAGAGAATTGCCTCACGACATCTGTTTCTGAGGTTGCTACTAAGACTGTACCATCTTTTCTCTCAGAATTTTCGGATGTCTTCTCTGAGAGTGGAGTTCAGGATTTGCCCCCGCACAGGGAGTACGATTGCCCTATTAATCTCTTCCCAGGCGCCAAACTGCCTAAATCTCGTTTATACAATCTTTCCCAACCTGAGAGGATCGCTATGCGTGCTTATATCTCATAGAGTCTGAGAAAAGGACACATACGACCCTCGAAGTCACCTGTTGCCGCTGGTTTTTTCTTTGTTAAGAAAAAAGATGGTTCTTTAAGACCTTGTCTGGATTTCAGGGAGCTGAACAGTATCACTATTCGTGACCCTTATCCGCTTCCTCTGATCCCGGACCTGTTTAACCAGGTTGCTGGGGCTAAAGTATTTTCCAAATTAGATCTAAGAGGGGCATACAACCTGGTCAGGGTCAGAGAAGGAGACGAATGGAAGCGGCCTTCAATACCCCTGAGGGCCATTTTGAGAATTTGGTTATGCCTTTTGGTTTGATGAATGCCCCAGCCGTTTTTCAGCATTTCGTGAACAGTATTTTTTATCATTTGATGGGAAAATTTGTATTAGTGTATTTGGATGACATTTAGATTTTTTCTCCTGATTTCAAAACTCATAAGGAACATTTACGTCAGGTCTTGCTCATCCTGCGGGAGAATAAATTATATGCGAAACTGGAAAAATGTGTGTTTGCGGTTCCAGAAAATCAATTTCTGGGGTTTCTTCTCTCCGCTTCTGGTTTTCGCATGGACCCCGAGAAGGTCCGCGCTGTGCTTGAGTGGGAGCTTCCTGAGAATCAGAAGGCGCTGATGCGGTTTTTGGGCTTTGCCAATTATTACAGGAAGTTTATTTTGAATTATTCCTCTATTGTTAAACCACTAACTGATATGACCAGAAAGGGGGTAGATTTTTCTTCTTGGTCAGTAGAGGCGCGTAAGGCTTTTTCTAATATCAAGGAGAGTTTTGCTTCCGCTCCCATCTTGGTGCAACCTGATATTTCTTTACCCTTCATAAATGAGGTTGATGCTTCTGAGGTGGGTGTGGGGGCGGTCTTGTCTCAGGGTTCCTCTCCTGCCAAATGGCGACCGTGTGCCTTTTTCTCGAAAAAACTCTCCTCCGCAGAGAGAAATTACGATGTGGGAGATAGGGAATTGTTGGCCATCAAGTTGGCTTTTGAGGAATGGCGCCATTGGCTAGAGGGAGCCAGACACCCTATTACCGTATTTACTGACCATAAAAATCTGGCCTACTTGGAGTCAGCCAAGCGTCTGAACCCGAGACAGGCCAGATGGTCTTTGTTCTTTTCTAGGTTTAATTTTGTGGTCACGTTCCGCCCTGGAGTTAGGAATGTGAAGGCAGATGCCCTGTCACGTTGTTTTTCCGGGAGGCGTGAATTTTGAAGACCCGGGTCCCATTTTGGCTGAAGGTGTGGTGGTCTCTGCTCTTTTTTCTGAATTGGAGGCAGAGGTGCAGGCAGCCCAGTCAGAGGCTCCTGATCTTTGTCCTCCTGGGAGGTTGTTTGTGCCTCTCGCTTTAAGACACAAGATTTTTAAGGAACACCACGATACGGTCCTTGCTGGCCACCCGGGGGCAAGAGCCACACTGGATCTCATCGCTCGGAGATTCTGGTGGCCTGCGCTTCGTAAGTCGGTTGAGGGTTTTGTGGCAGCCTGCGAGACTTGCGCTCGTGCTAAAGTCCCTCATTCACGGCAATCAGGTCCTCTCCTTCCCTTACCCATTCCTTCCCGTCCTTGGACACATCTGTCCATGGACTTTATAACGGACCTGCCTCGTTCCTCGGGGAAGACTGTGATTCTGGTGGTGGTGGACCGTTTTAGCAAAATGGTGCATTTCATCCCTTTTCCTGGTTTGCCCAATGCTAAGACACTGGCGCAGGCATTTATTGATCACATTGTCAAATTGCATGGTATTCCTTCAGACATAGTCTCTGATAGGGGCACGCAGTTTGTTTCCAGATTCTGGAAGGCTTTCTGTTCTCGCTTGGGGGTTCGGTTGTCATTTTCTTCTGCTTTCCACCCGCAGTCGAATGGCCAGACAGAGCGCGTCAATCAGAATCTGGAGACATATCTGCGCTGTTTTGTGGCGGAGAATCAAGAGGATTGGTGTTCTTTTTTGTCCCTTGCTGAGTTTGCTTTAAATAACCGTCGTCAGGAGTCCTCTGATAAGTCACCATTTTTTGGTGCATATGGGTTTCATCCGCAGTTTGGGACTTTCTCGGGAGAGGGGTCTTCTGGTTTACCTGATGAGGACAGATTCTCCTCGTCTTTGTCATCTATTTGGCAAAAGATTCAGGATAATCTAAAGAGCATGAGTGAGAGATATAAGCGTGTGGCAGATAAGAGACGTGTGCTTGGTCCGGACCTGAATGTTGGTGATCTGGTGTGGTTGTCTACCAAGAATATCAAATTGAAGGTTCCCTCCTGGAAGTTGGGTCCTAGGTTTATTGGGCCTTACAAAATCCTGTCTGTCATCAATCCTGTTGCCTACCGTCTTGATCTTCCTCAGACTTGGAAGATCCATAATGTTTTTCATAAGTCCTTATTGAAACCTTATGTTCAACCCATTGTACCCTCGCCTTTGCCTCCTCCTCCGATTATGGTTGATGGGAATCTTGAATTTCAGGTCTCTAGGATTGTGCATTCTCGTCTTGTCCGCGGTTCTCTTCAGTACCTTGTTCATTGGGAGGGTTATGGTCCTGAGGAGAGGATGTGGGTCCCAGTGACGGACATTAAGGCCTCTCGTCTCATCAGGGCTTTCCATAGGTCCCATCCTGAGAAGGTGGGCTCTGAGTGTCTGGAGTCCACTCGTAGAGGGAGGGGTACTGTCACAACCAGACAGCTGAGAAGCTCTGACAGAGGCCTTTCAGAACCTCCTCCTTGAGTTCTCTTTGTTGTGCTGTTCAGTTCCTCATCTCGTTAGCCTCTCTCAGCTGTCATGGAGTTGGACTGATTGCTTCCCTTTAAATTCCTCCCCATGGTGCATTACTGGGCGGCTTATACTTCTTCCTGGAGTGTGTGTGCATGCTGATCTTGTTTTCCAGTCTGCTACAAAGTTAAGTGCTGAACATTTATCTGTTATTTTCTGTTTGCTGGATCCCAGGTGACCCTGACTCTCTCCGTGTCTGGTGTAGGGAGCCGGTGGTCGTGTCCCCTCACTATTGTAGGGTGTTCAGGGGTTATATAGTCGAGGTACGTGGATATGCAACCTTCCATCTTTCGGATCTTTGCATAGGCTGAGCAGCCAGGGAAAGTCTCAGGTCTTGTGCAGGGGTCTCTATTTTGGTTCCTTAGCTTTGGATCCACTCAGTCATATATGCATGTTGCTTTGTCTTGTTTCCTGTACACCGTCCGTGACAACCAGCCCCCAACCACATTTTTTGTAGTCCCATGGTCCCTCTCCCGATTATTGAGGTTCCATTCGAGAAGATCGCTATGGATCTCATAGGCCCAGTACCGAAGTCCACTAGAGGGCACCAACACATCTTGGTAGTCCTGGACTATGCCACTCGGTACCCGGAGGCGGTGCCGCTACGACATACCTCCGCCAAACTCATAGCCAAAGAGTTAATGGAGATGTGTTCCCGAATGGGCCTACCTAAAGAGATATTGACCGACCAGGGGACCCCTTTTATGTCGAAAGTCATCAGGGAACTCAGTAAACTACTACAGATCAAACTGTTGCGGATGTCCGTCTATCACCCGCAAATGACGGCCTGGTAGAAAGGTTTAATCAAACTTTGAAAAACATGTTAAAGCGGGTGGTGTCTAAAGATGGAAGGGATCTGCTACTGCCCTATCTTATGTTCACAGTGCGAGAGGTGCCTCAGGCCTCTTTGGGGTTCTCGCCCTTCGAACTGCTGTATGGCCAACATCCGCGTGTGTTGCTGGACATAGCCAAAGAGGCATGGGAACAACAATCCACACCACATAAAAGTGTGATTGAGTATGTCACTCAAATGCAAGAGCGGATGGAGACAGTGTTGCCGCTGGTTAGGGAACATATGGAGGCAGCCTAGCGAGCCCATAGTAGGGTCTATAATCGCCAGGCTCGGATAGGGAATTTTAACGGGTGCCGACGGTGAACAGTAAGTTCCTGGCTAGGGGTGCAGGGTCCCTACTAATTGCTTGAAAAAGTTGGGGAGGTAACCTACAAGGTACTCCAGCCCGGGCGGAGAAAGCCAGAGCAGGTGTACCATGTAAACTTGTGGAAACCGTGGAAAGATAGCGAGACCAGTACGGACAACAGCCCCCGGCCAGGTTTTCTGGGGGTAGAGTTTCCAGTCCCGCGGTCTGATACGAGGGAAGCAGTTGCCACAGTAAAGATTGCTGACAACCTTTCCTCTAAACAGACTCAGGAGGCCAGGGAGTTTGTCAGCAGAAACACAATGTGATTTCGGACCTCCCTGGACGCACTTCTATCATCCGACATGACATTGTCACTGAGCCTTAGGCCAGAATCCGGTTGAAACCATACCGGGTACCTGAGTCGCGGTGACAAGCCATCTCGGAAGAAGTGCAGCTGATGTTACAGCTAGGTGTCATTAAGGAGCCAGTAAGTGGGCCAGTCCGATAGTCTTAATACCCAAGCTGGACGGGACATTACGATTCTGTAACAACTTCCACAACCTTAATGAGGTTTCCAAGTTTGACGCATATCCCATGCCCGAGTGGATGAGCTTATTGAGAAGTTAGGCCAAGCCCGATATTTTTCTGTGTTGGACCTCACCAAAGGGTACTGGCAGGTACCCTTGACAGAGTGTGCCAAGGAAAAAATGGCTTTCATCACACCAGAGGGGCTGTATCAGTATAAGGTATTAACCTTTGGTCTACATGGCGTTGCTGCCACGTTTCAAAGGCTAATGGACATTGTACTCCATTCACATTGTCGGTATGCTTCGGCATACCTGGACGATATCGTTATCCACAGCACCGACTGGGAAAGTCACCTACCTAAAGTATAGGTGGTAGTAAACTCCCTTAGGATAGCTGGCTTAACCGCTAACCCAAAAAAGTGCGTGATAGGGTTAGAAGAGACCAACTACCTGGGGTATGTAATTGGGCGTGGAAATTGAGGCAATTCGGAATTGGCCCCGACCTGTCACTACTCGGCAAGTAACATCATTCCTGGGAATAGTGGGGTACTATATGAGGTTTGTCCCCCACTTTGCTACAGTCGCCGCACCATTGACATGCCTTTTGAAGGAACGCAAGTCAGTGACGGTCCACTGGAATGAGCAGGCGGAAAAGGCTTTCTCCGCTTTGAAGTTGGCCCTGTGTGGGTCCCCGGTTTTGGTGACGCCCAACTTCAAAAGGGAGTTTATAGTGCAGACCGATGCTTCTGAGGTACGTCTCGGTGCTGTACTGTCTCAGGAAGTAAATGGGGAGGAGCATCCCCATTGTCTTCCTCAGCTGGAAGCTTACCCCAGCCGAGACCAGGTACAGTATAGTGGAGAGAGAGTGTCTGGCTATTAAGTGGGCACTCAAGCCTCTCCGCTATTATTTGTTGGGGAGAAAGTTTCGTCTGGTGACCCGACCACTCCCCTCTGAAATGGATAAGCCAGGCCAAGGACAGAAATGCCCGGGTCACCCGGTGGTTTCTGTCTTAGCAGAATTTCAAGTTTTCGGTGGAACACAGGGCAGGCCAGTTACTAGGAAACGCGGATGCCCTGTCCCGGGTACACTGTTTAATGTGTGTCCACCCCCTCAGGGTTGAGCAAAGGGGGGAGGTATGTAGGAAGGAACAAGGGGTCGTCATTGATGGGCAGTATGTGTCACCGAGGTTCCTGGCCTCGGTAAAGTTAGAGCAGTTTTTTCCCCTAAAATGTCATTATTGCAGTCTGACACTTCAGCTGGTTAGTATGGCTGTAAATCTGATCCGGGAAGGCTCTTACTGGAAGTCCGCCATGTCCGCCATGTGTTAATACTCAGGTGAGCCCTAAATGTAATTAAATTTAGTCCAACAACCAATCATATGTTTCCACCTGACCTATTTATGGGTGACCCTCCTCTCTGCCAACCAACACCCCTTGAAAAAGCTGTACGCGAAACGTGCGTTGGGGAGTGGACCGGTGGTATTGCTGCAGGATACAATTGAATCAATTGGTCAGTATATATAATAGTTTCTATCTTGTGTCAAATACAATTGTGATATTGGTATTGCCCTAATTTGGATAACTCTGGTGTATATATTTACACCGGCTAGTGGCAAATTTTGACACATATATACATGTGGATATTAGTGGTGTCCAATAGCTACAGCGTTTGGATACTATATGTCCACTATTTATGACCTTTTGGGTATAACCATGCACTTGCACTTTACTTTAGATATCTGTATTGGCAGCCTACCATCGGTTCACTTGGTTTTTAACATGTATTGTAACCTGTATGTATTGTCTTATTTGTGACCAGTGCTGATCATGTGTCTTTTGTGATTTTCTTAATAAAATTGAGTATTTTTGTACTATTGTAGTATATGTTCTTTAAATCAAATTATATTTTATTCACCTTACTCCTTCAATCGGTTATATATTCTAATTAGGGGTAAGCCCGCAATTTTGTTAGGGCTATATATAGGTTTTCATATTTATCTGTGTTACAGATTTGCCCTACGTAATGGATTTACGTTCTAAAGAGACGGAATGGCTGGCACAGGTCACAAGGATTTTCAAGGAGGAGAGCATTCCCAACCCTAATTCTATACAACCTGATGTATCTGAGACACAGAAACTTCTCAAGAATTTATACCGCAGCAGAACCAAAACATGGTGGAACAAAGCTGCGCTTGAACAGTACCTGACCAGAGATCTGGCACCCAGGGGCCTTCGAGTTCAGGTATGCCCCTCATTCCCTTTGGGAGATGACATCTTAAAACAGAGATGGGAAGATGCCTGTAAATTATGTTCACGTACCTTCATTGAGCTACTAATTGGATATGAAAAGAAGCAATTGGAGGACATAGAGAAGTCAATTGCACCACTACAGGATAAATTGCGACTGATAGGTAGCCCGGAGATGATGGCACGATTTGAACAAGATCTAAACAACGATCAAGCCCGATGGGAAAAAGAAATTCAAGAACAAAAGGCAAAAAAATTTCAGCGTGATATTGCAGATTATCAAAATGAAAGAATATTTCGGTGGCATTATAAACGTAACCGATCGTTCTGCCTCAAGCTCGGTGACATCTATACGGAGCAATCATTCACAACGTGCTGAGGGCTCAACAGGAGTGGGACAGACGATGATGACATCAAAAACTCCAATTAAACGAAAATATAACAATTTGTACGACTCCAAAAATGGGGAATTAAAGGTAATTAACCTTTCGGATATAGCCTTTTCAGATCCCCAACTGGAACTGCTGTCTCTTGGACTATCTTTTAGTCCTGTGTCTGTATATGACAACTTCACTGCAATCAAGGACACGTTCCTGTTTGCAAGGAAGTTGGTCTACAGAAAACACTTTTCTAAAACATGTTCAAATGATATTTTTACAGCCCCGGAGGAATTGGAGGCGCTTCGAACACTAGAGGAACTACTGATGGAGCAGGAAGGAGGTGAGTCGAAATTTCCGCCCTTCACTCGTGGCCGGTCTGTCACATTTCCACCCTTGTCTTTGAGCCCGGCAATTGAAACGTTTGTAAAAATGGTGGTGAAGGACTTATTTATCCTCCCCACGAAACGTTCATATGACAACTTGAACCAATCTCAGAGAGTGGCTTTAAAACAATTGAGGGCAATGAAGAAAGTGGTATTTAAGCCGGCGGATAAGGGTGGAAATGTGGTAGTCTGGCCTATCGAGATGTATGAGGCGGAGGCCCATCGTCAATTACGTGACACCGCCTGCTACCGTAGATTGACCTCTAATCCTACCAACGACTACCAAATGCAGATACAGGCCGTTTTGCTGACAGCGGTGGAGTCATCAGTCATTAATAGGACTGTATACAATGGCTTGATAGTGAAGCATCCAATAACCCCCACACTGTATCTACTACCGAAGGTGCATAAATCTTCAACGAGACCTCCGGGTAGACCGATAGTGTCGGGGTGTGGTGGACTGAGCGAACCCATTTGTCGCTTTTTGGATTTCTACCTCAAGCCATGTGTCCAATGTCTTCCATCTTATGTACGTGACTCCACCGATGTGTTAAAGCGGTTGGAGAATGACTTGTGCGCCCTCATACGCTAACCTATTCTTGGGTCTTTGGGAACGTGAATACGTACAACAGATCATGGATGGGGCGGATGGACAGGTTATATCCTGCATCCGCTTTATAGATGATATTTTGTTTGTTTGGCAGGGATCCAGGAGGGCACTTGATTCATTTTTGGCACAACTGAACGCGAACGACTGGAATATAAGATTGACCCAAACCATTTCCCAAAGTCAAATGACATTTCTGGATATTAACATCAAGATGACCACGGATGGCACTCTATCGACGGCAATTCATCGTAAGGATACCGCTGTAAACGCTTTGTTGCACGCATCGTCCTTTCATCCACAACATCAAAAAAGATCCATACCGATTGGTCAGTTTCTAAGAGCTAAAAGATTGTGTACTACAACAGAGGACTTTGAAAAAGAATCGACTCAGCTTCAACAACGGTTTGCACAAAGGGGATATCACCCTGTGGTTATTGAACGGGGGTATCAGCGAGCTGTCAATACATCACGACAGACCCTCCTTACAACAAAGCCCAAAAAAGTTCATAATGCAGCGGTGGATGAAGTTCGACCAGTCTGTATGATCACGGATTATAGTCCACAATGGAATAACATCAGAAAAACGTTTGTAAAATATTGGCCTGTATTGCAAAGTGATCATGTCCTGAATTCGGTTCTTACCTCGGCCCCCACTCTGGTCTCTAGACGTAGCAGGAATCTTAGTGACATTTTGGTATCTAGCCATTATGTCCCACCTAACAACCAGGAATTCCTGTTTCAGTCTAAGGGACCAAAGTGGGGCTCGACACCGTGCGGACATTGTAGCATTTGCAAGGCTATGGTAAAAAGTGTGTCATTTAGCGATTCATCTGGCAAAGATGTATACAAAATTGTGCATTTTATCAACTGTAGTACCTGTGGCGTCATCTACTACGCAACATGCCCATGTGGGTTAATCTACATAGGCATGACAACGCGTGAATTGCGTATACGCCTTCAGGAACATCAGAGTGATATTCGGATGGCGTCAAAGGTGCCAGCTGATGACAGGGAACGAATACTGAAACTTAAACCAGTTGCACGACATTTTCGGTTGAAACACAATAATCGATGGCAGGACCTGAGGGTTCGTGGCATCGATAGGGTAAATCTAGGATCCCGAGGAGGCGATCTCTTTAGACGACTCGAACAAGTGGAAAGTAAATGGATAATTAAACTTCAAACCCAGGTGCCATACGGGTTGAATGATAAGGTGCCTTTTGCATCTTTCTTGTGAATGCCTCCTCCTTGAATCTCCGTGATCTGTCCAGGTTTCTTTATGTTTATGTGTATGGCGATGATGGTAGGGCACTCACCTATGGGTGCTGGACAGGATGGTTGATTTTTCTACCATATAGTGGCTCGGGGCATGACAATTGGCTGCATGATACCTTTAGTATGACTGGGAATGTGATCAGTCTGAACATCGGTTATACCGGTGTACAGGTGATTGGTGCATAGACAGGGGTGTATGCTAAATATTCACGATTTGGTAGGGTATATCCTCACCTGCTCTTTTTTTATGTTCGAACAATTTGGGATACTAACATATATATTTTTCTGACTTATGGCATATATAGCTAATTATATGTAATGGTGGCACTTTAGACACTATTAACATGTAGAATTGATGTAACTTATATTGTTATTTATTCACTTTATTTTGTTTTCCATAATTAATAATTCTTCCTTTCACACCTCACTTTGCACTTTGAGGCCTCTGAGTTGGGAGACCTTATTACTACTTATTCCTGCCATGGCTAAATGTGTATGTCAGGAAAAAGAGGCTAATAGGAACAACAACGCCTAGCATCCTCGTAATTTGTAGTTCAAGGCCCCCCATTGAGGCCAAGTGATAATATTGTTCTGGTCAAATTATGGCCTCAGTATATTGTAAAACTAATTATTATGATAATTTGCTTGTAATTTGTTTTTAAATACAACAATGTCTTATCACTTGTCTTTCACACTTTTTGGCATAGGCTCGGCCTTTACCCTCTCCTGCGCATGCGTTACCACCCTAGTACAACATATCGAATTACATGTTATTCGATGTGTATGACTATTGTGGTCAGGTGTATAATACCCGTTTAGTGCAAGTGCACTTCTGGTATTGCTGCCTGATAAACATATATATATATATATGCATTCACATTGAAGTTGAACTGAAATGAGGTTCTGTGCACGTGTATACATACATTGACAAACTGATAAATATTGGCATGTGGACTGTCAGCATATATGTGTTCATGCCTTAGGATAAGAACTGTGTCTATTATAGTATGGTTTATATACGATAAGATGCCATCATTTATGTAAAGCAATCTGATTTTTCTGATATATTCGTATGTGATGTCATGCGCCCTTACTTAATATGGCGGAATAGGTGTCCTTGGTGTTCTGCGCATGCGCCGCGTTCGTGTGCCGCCGGCCGCTTCAGAGTGACGCGTGTCGCACAGGATGTGCGTGACTGCCTTCTCTGGACCGGCGCGGCGCCACCGGATGTGGTGGCATGCGGATGAGGGGCCAGGCACCAGTAATGTCCGCCATGTGTTAATACTCAGGTGAGCCCTAAATGTAATTAAATTTAGTCCAACAACCAATCATATGTTTCCACCTGACCTATTTATGGGTGACCCTCCTCTCTGCCAACCAACACCCCTTGAAAAAGCTGTACGCGAAACGTGCGTTGGGGAGTGGACCGGTGGTATTGCTGCAGGATACAATTGAATCAATTGGTCAGTATATATAATAGTTTCTATCTTGTGTCAAATACAATTGTGATATTGGTATTGCCCTAATTTGGATAACTCTGGTGTATATATTTACACCGGCTAGTGGCAAATTTTGACACATATATACATGTGGATATTAGTGGTGTCCAATAGCTACAGCGTTTGGATACTATATGTCCACTATTTATGACCTTTTGGGTATAACCATGCACTTGCACTTTACTTTAGATATCTGTATTGGCAGCCTACCATCGGTTCACTTGGTTTTTAACATGTATTGTAACCTGTATGTATTGTCTTATTTGTGACCAGTGCTGATCATGTGTCTTTTGTGATTTTCTTAATAAAATTGAGTATTTTTGTACTATTGTAGTATATGTTCTTTAAATCAAATTATATTTTATTCACCTTACTCCTTCAATCGGTTATATATTCTAATTAGGGGTAAGCCCGCAATTTTGTTAGGGCTATATATAGGTTTTCTTACTGGAAGTAGCCAAAGTGCTGGGTGGGTGGCTACTCCCTACGTTCCAGGCCGGGTTTTGGGAGGCTTATAAAAAGCAGTCAGCACTGTCAGGTGTGGTGGATTATCCTCCATCTCACAGTGAAGCTGTAGAGTCTATGTTTTGGGATCTGAAGATGTGTGCTGTGCAAAAGGGCTAAGAGCCGCATGCTGGAAAACAGGCCCCTGTAGCCTGCTGGGGACCGCTGATGAAAAACTGCTAACAAGGTGAATGTTTTTGTTCTGTGGACTTTCCATGGTGTGAACGAACACCAAGACTGCAAACTGTCATTTTGTTTTGCTTTCTGTGTGAATAAACACTGTTTAAGACTTTGTGATTGCCTTTATACTGCGTCCGCTAACCTGCCTACCAAAGCGAATCCCCACAAACCAGATAGTACAAACTTACTGCCCTTCTACTTCCATAGTGATAGACCCTAATATCCTGCCATAGATCACATCCCCCTAGTTGTCTAGTCCCAACAATGAACATCCAAAACCCTTTCCCTATTCACCATTTTATTTTTGTGATCTCCTCCTCAAGGCTTAAACACCCCCTCATTGACAGAATAGAAATCATTGATGGACATTAGTCGTATCTGAAAGGCGACGTCTGTTATGTTGGCGGCTCATGCTCGCTGCTGCTCCGCTACTTCGGACGGGCAGGGACAACATTTTACTCACCCTGTGTCTGTTGCAGGCCCAGCACTCCGACATTGGGCACGGGCAATGGTGTCCTGTATGTTTATTGTGGATATTCTTTATAAACCTCATCTCATTCTGCTGTATTGCAAAGGTTAAACCCTACTTTGGCTCTGTGTGCAGCTGTTGGGTTGTTTCTCTAGTTAATCAGCTTCTGCTATATATGCTCTGCTGTTTTTCTCAGTCTCTGTCTAGTCTGCTAGTTACTACTAAGGTGTGCTTTATCTGATTCTCTGCTGTGTACCAATTTCTGTCTGATTCCTGACTCTTACCCTCTGCTGCCTGACCAAACCTGTGCCTGTTTACTGTATTGACCATTTGCTGCTAGCCCTTACCTCAGACTTGTTTCACATATTTGCACGAACTCCACTTGCCCTGACCCTAGTCTGTTACTGACTACATTTTTACTTGTTCCTTTGGTGCCTTGCACAGTTGTCTCTGATCCGCCTGGGTCAACTGTCAACCACACTGGGATTACTCCAGGAGGCAGCGAACTGGTGGCTCCCCTGCAGCGAAGTCCAGATCCTTTGTATAGGGATTAAAGGGTGAAGATTTCCAGGATTATGCCCATAGGTTTAACCCAAAATCAAACCGGTTACATAGCCACTGATGTTTACAGTTTGCTCATGCCATGATTCCCGCTGGGCCTGCCCAAAGTGTACAAGGAGTTGACCAATCAGCATTATTGCTAGGATCAATTCCTGCGTGATTTTTTTTCCATCTGGATGGCTTGACTACTAACTCCTCCAGCACTGCGCTCTACAGCCACAGTATCTGCACTGTCACCCCTGCTGGCAGCAGCCTCTAGTCCTCATCTGCCTCTCCCATCCCCTTATGACTGTGACCCCAAGACATGCCAGAGGTTCAGTGTACAATACATTTTGAGCTGCAGCCAGCCACATCAGTTTCCCACTGACTGGGCCAAAGTTGCCTTTCTGGTTTTTCTCCTGACAGATGAGGCTCTCGCCTGGGCTACTCCACTCTGGGATTGAAGCGATCCTCTAACCAAAAACCTGTAGCTCCTGTCCACCTTCCACAGGTTCTTGGAGGAACCTTGCCATACTACATTCTAAGCCCTTAGGTTAGCCCAAAGTCAAACCGGTTGGTTGACACAATTTTTCCAATGTTTCCTGGTATTGATGACAAATCCCCATAATAGATCATAAGTATGGTGAGGGTCTGACACCCCACACCCGACCAATCAGCTGTTCCCTGCAGCCTATGGGGCTGGAATTAGGAAGAAAGTACACCTCCATTCAAAGTGTAGTGGTCATGCTATGTTACTGCGGCTAAGGTTCCCATTCACTTCAGTGGTAGCTGAGCTGCAGTAACCCAGGACGGCCACTACTCAGTGTACGGAGCTGTCTGCTTCCTGTACCATTCACAGTGCTAGTTCCAGCACCGGAGGCTGGGGGTGTGGGGTGTTGGACCCTCACCAATCGGATTTTAATGCTTTATCATAAGGATAGGTCGTCAGTATTAGTGCTTTACATTTCCTGTGTCCATGATGGAGACCTCCTGGATTTAACAACCATGGCTTAGTTTTATCCATGTGTTCAATATACAGACTTGGAGATAATAAAGAACCTAGCATCGGAGCCTTTCTTACTGTTACCTGAGTACAAGGGGTTAAAATTAGGAGTTATTCTATACAATTCTTTTTGGATCATTGACCTATTGGCTATAACTAAGGAACTTTCTTCTGCCCCTATTGCCCCATCCATCACCTCCTCTTGTTGTGTGCCTGTGTTCCCATTCAGTTCATTATCCTCTATGTCTCCATTCAGGTAGCTTGCCCTTTAGACCCCCCTCCGGGCCCCCTCTATCCTCTATCCCAGCATAGCATCTCTGTGATTCCAACCTAAATATGTCTAGTGCTGTCCCGTTCCTCCTCAGACATCCCGCTTCCCGTAGGGTATGTTGTTCACTATTTGATGTGGATAACATGAAGGAGCCAAGAGGTTGGAATTTACAAGGATAATGTGACTCAGCTCCTCTCACAGTGGTGCCCGATCTTCTGAGGTCCTAGCAACGCCCCTGGATCCAATGTTACATCATTAGATTGTTTTTGGTTTCATGCCTAGCTTTAATGAATTCAACACTTGTGGAAGAGAGAAGTAGACTGGAGTGGTGCAGGTATATATATACACTATCAGGTAGGGAACAAGACATGTTCCGAAACGCATTAGCCTGATAGTCATGCTTTTATGCTTTTGTGCTGTGAAGTTGATTTCATACAAGTTAATCAATAAAGGTGAACGTTTTATTTACTGGAGTGGTGCTGAGATTTGTACTTGTTGCTACCTAAAGAAGGTAGAATTGCCCTCTAATTCTTTTCTATAGGTGGTGACATGTGCCCTGCATCCCACTCCTGACAATCTAACCTCTGGGATGGAAATACTCAGCTGGGTGTAAAACTGTTATTTGCCCAAACTTACAAAAACGTCATCTATGAAACTTTCGCACCGCCTCATAGATGAAACGACACAATGACCAGTAGTAGATACATGCTGATCCCCCCCATTTGTCTATGTTTGTTTTTGCGAGGGGGACAGTTTCAAAAGAAATTCCTCTCTATCGATAAAAGCTCCTTGAGCTCTGAACTGTAGGCACTACATGCACTCAAGTACGGGACTCTAAACCCTTGGCGTGAGGGCCTGAAGAAGACAATGCAACCGCATCTCAAGAGGCCCGGCGGTACCCTGCACTCTGTGGCCTCCAAAATGTTCTTAGTATCTCGTATGTAACAGGGTTGTAAATAAAAATCTACCCAGAATCCCACGTGTTCTCCTTTGCATCCTACTCCAGCCATTATCGTTGAATATGGGGGAGGAAACAGATTTTTAGGCAGTTTTGGTAACGAATGAAAAATAGATGGCACTTACTAATGTATTGTGATTGTCCATATTACCTACTTTACTGGCTGGATTCATTTTTCCATCACATTATACACTGGTTACGACCACCGCTGCAGCTCAGATACAAGGTGGTCAGGACAGGAGCTACTGCACATGCGTGCCTACGTGAGCTCCCACGGTCCTGAGAGGCCGGTGCTTTTACCTATAATGTGCAAGCACGGCCACCGCTGCTGGATTATAGGGTGGTCGTAACCATGAAAACGACCAGTGTATAATGTGATGGAAAAATGAATTCAGCCAGCAAAGGAGGCAATATGGAGAATCACAATACATTAGTAAGTGCCTTGTATTAACTTTCTCTACATGATAAATGCCATTTGCTGAATTGAGACGACCCCTTTAAGCCCTGTGTCTTTAGTACGATTCTAGACGTCAACCAGTTTGCTAAAAGTTTAAAGGGGTTATCCAAACTATAAAGTATGCCCCCGATCCCTGGGCCCCCCACTCCTCGACATCTGCATCATTCCTGGTCCCCACACGGCCACCACTGCATCTCTCCGCTGATGGTAACAGAGGTTTATTGGATGTTGAAGTTGCAGAGTTTGAATTGTGAATGGTATGGTCAAGGGTGTAAGTTTAATTCATAGGGCCCCATAGCAAAATGAAATGGGGCCCCCACCACCTAGTGTAAGAAAATTAAAACAGAAGTGCCACTAGCAATAATAAAACGTATCTATAATAGGAGCACATATCAAAAAACCCACATTATAGCAAAAAGCCACAAAATTGTTATTCCCAACAAAAAGGTACAATATCTTTGCCCCTGACTGGTCCTACCCAACCTCTGGGCCCCACAGCAATTGCTACGGCTGCTATGGTTATAGTTACGGCCCTGGACATGGTGCAGATGACACTGTTCACACATTTGCTACCCTGATTACTCCCCATCCTGGTTGTCACCCGGTGGTATTGAGTTCTCCAGCGCTGGACAGATCTCAGAAATTGGTAGGGAAACTTGGCCTAAGACTAAAAAGAGAATATATACGGTTAACTCAGCTAGAGAATAGTGCAGATCTGATCATCTGGAAGTGGGTGAATGAGGAATGGTTGCAGAATTATATAAGAAAGTGAATGAAGAAAAGCTGGGTGACAGCGATACATAGAGGAAACTGTGAGATGATCCCACTTGTGAGTGTCAAATGGAGATGAAATGCTCAGTGGATGAAGGTGTACATCTCTAGGGTCTAAATATAAAAAATGATGGGATTTTTTTTTTTTTAAGAAATTCCTATGAAATCTATTTTTCTTTCATCACCAAAAGTGCCTAAAATAAATTTCCTTCCCACATAGACCTGCAGAGATTGGAATGGGATCCCTAGGAGAACACATGAGATCCTGGGTAGATTTTACAACCTTTAGTCCAGTTACCTACAAAATTCCAAGCACACACTGAGCATCACAGTGGGTGGCCGTCGATGGCAAACTAGGGTGTTCAGTGATGAGAGCAGGTTCTGCCTTGGTACTAGTAATGACTAGTAGAGACATCAGTGAGGGTTCCAAATGGGATCCCTATGAGACCATGTGGGATTTTGGGTAGATTCCCATTTACAAAGCACATACTGAGCATTATGGAGGCCATGGAATGAAGGCCACAGCTGGGCCACTTGTATGTGGTTGCATTGTTTTCTTCAGTTCCTCATGACAAGGGTTTTGAGTCTTTCTAGGCACCTGAATATATTTACTACCTCATGAAAACTCTGGTGGGACCATCAATACCAAACTGTAGTGTTCAGTGAGGATAGCAGGCTCTGCCTTGGTACTAAGGATGGCCACATCAGAGTGGAGAGTGTCTACTGCCATCATGCATAGTGTGGAGACACAAAGGACCAACACCAGGTGTCATGATGTGAGGTGCCATTAGATACCATCGCCGATCCTGTCTGGTATTTTTTGGAGGAAACATTGACCAGCCTTCTGAATGTCCAGGACATGGTGGAACCACAGTCCTACTGCCTTTTTTTTTGACTCAGGAGACATAGTGTTCAACAAAATAATGCCTGACCTCACAACTTGCTCTTCAGAGTATCCGGCAGTTCCCCTGGTCAGCTCCATCACCAGATCTCTCCTCTATCGAGAATGTCTGGGTCTGGACGGAGCACAGATCTCCCATGGACAGCAGCCAACAACCACCTTGTCTAATCTATGGGTCCAAGATAAAAAAGCTTGGAATGACCAGAGGAGGATATCCAGCATCTGTATGACCACTACCATGCCAAAGGGGCAGTCTGTATCACAGCAAGGAATAATGCCACCCAGTATTAATGTGACCCTGCCCCAACATATATCTTGCTGCAGAACCCAAGATAAAGGGGGCACCACGTTGGTTTTGTGATCATTGATCAACCACCTCTAGCATTTTATACTTTCTCGATCTCATCTCAATTGCATGAAGTTTTCCTGGTGTCCTTTTTCATGTAGTATATTTTGCCTGTATTAGGATGACCACCAGGACCTCATCAAATAATTCATCATATCTCAGCTTCCTGCAGCCTTGGGAAAATTATCTTGGGAAGCATGAGACTGGGGTTACACATACACCTATGTTTATACTTTTTAAGAAGAGATAAGAAAAGGACACAGACATAAATATATCAAACCGCGAAGACCTGGGAGCAGTGAATCCTGAAAATACAACAGGTCAGCACAAATAATATTGGAGAGCAGAATGTCGTGGGATATGTACTAGACTTTCTCAAGTAGAGTGAATCACAAGGTCCCAGACTCAGCAAATTTGCATCTCCGTTCTTCAGACATTCTTTTATGGAGGAAATGGATGTCTACAGACACACTGCAAGGTTGTGGTGTCTGCAGTATGAAGGACAGCTGTGCAGGGGTTACATCAGCAGCGAGGCAAGTGGCTTAATGTGTGGTCCTTTCTCTATCATCAGAGCCACAGATAAAACTTGTGTACATAAGATCAGTGAAGTGCCAGAATCAATTGTATAGGCTCAGAAAGACTTGGATCAATCCCTTAAATGGGTTATGTCATGATTAGGGATGAGCGAACTCGAACTGTATAGTTCGGGTTCGTACCGAATTTTGGGGTGTCCGTGACACGGACCCGAACCCGGACATTTTCGTAAAAGTCCGGGTTCGGGTTCGGTGTTCGTCGCTTTCTTGGCGCTTTTGTGACGCTTTCTTGGCGCTTTTTGAAAGGCTGCAAAGCAGCCAATCAACAAGCGTCATACTACTTGCCCCAAGAGGCCGTCACAGCCATGCCTACTATTGGCATGGCTGTGATTGGCCAGAGCACCATGTGACCCAGCCTCTATTTAAGCTGGAGTCACATAGCGCCGCCCGTCACTCTGCTCTGATTAGCGTAGGGAGAGGTTGCGGCTGCGACAGTAGGGCGAGATTAGGCAGATTAACTCCTCCAAAGGACTTGATTATTGATCGATCTGCAGCTGTGGATCATTGAGCTGCTGATACTCAATTGCTCACTGTTTTTAGGCTGCACAGACCGTTTGTCAGTCACTTTTTTCTGGGGTGATCGGCGGCCATTTTGTGTCTTGTGGTGCGCCAGCACAAGCTGCGACCAAGTGCATTTAACCCTCAATGGTGTGGTTGTTTTTTGGCTAAAGCCTACATCAGGGTGAAGCTGTCACACCAAGTGCATTTAACCAGCAATAGTCTGTTTATTTTTTGGCCATATACTACATCAGGGGCAAGCTGCGCCCGTCACCAAGTGCATTTAACCCTCAGTAGTGTGGTTGGTCAATCTGTCACACCAAGTGCATTTAACCAGCAATAGTCTGTTCATTTTTTGGCCATATACTACATCAGGGGCAAGCTGCGCCTGTCACCAAGTGCATTTAACCCTCAGTAGTGTGGTTGGTCAAGCTGTCACACCAAGTGCATTTAACCAGCAATAGTGTGGTTATTTTTTGGCCATATCCCAGTCTAATTCTGTCAGTAAATCCATACCGGTCACCCAGCGCCTAAATACTAGGCCTCAAATTTATATCCCACTAAATCTGTCGTTACCGCTGTCCTGTTGTGGATGGGCAAGTTATTTAGTGTCCGTCAAAGCACATTTTTTGTTCTGGGTTGAAATACAATTCCCAATTTAGCAATTTCATAATTTAGTGGTTTCTGCTGTATCAGAGCTATTTGAAAACTATCCCTAAAAGGGTATATAATATTCAAGGTGCACATAGGGTCATTCAGAATAACTTCACACACACACGCTACTGTGCATTTCCAAGTCTAATTCTGTCACTAAATCCATACCGGTCACCCAGCGCCTAAATACTAGGCCTCAAATTTATATTCAGCTGAATTTGAATACAATACATTGGGCCAAATAATATTTTTGTTGTTGTGGTGAACGATAACAATGAAGAAAACATCTAGTAAGGGACGCGGACGTGGATATGGTCGTGGTGGTGTTAGTGGACCCTCTGGTGCTGGGAGAGGACGTGGCCGTTCTGCCACAGCCACACGTCCTAGTGTACCAACTACCTCAGGTCCTAGTAGCCGCCATAATTTACAGCGATATTTGGTGGGGCCCAATGCCGTTCTAAGGATGGTAAGGCCTGAGCAGGTACAGGCATTAGTCAATTGGGTGGCCGACAGTGGATCCAGCACGTTCACATTATCTCCCACCCAGTCTTCTGCAGAAAGCGCACAGATGGCGCCTGAAAACCAAGCCCATCAGTCTGTCACATCACCCCCATGCATACCAGGGAAACTGTCTCAGCCTCAAGTTATGCAGCAGTCTCTTATGCTGTTTGAAGACTCCGCTGGCAGGGTTTCCCAAGGGCATCCACCCAGCCCTTCCCCAGCGGTGAAAGATATAGAATGCACTGACGCACAACCACTTATGTTTCCTGATGATGAGGACATGGGAATACCACCTCAGCATGTCTCTGATGATGACGAAACACAGGTGCCAACTGCTGCGTCTTTCTGCAGTGTGCAGACTGAACAGGAGGTCAGGGATCAAGACTGGGTGGAAGACGATGCAGGGGACGATGAGGTCCTAGACCCCACATGGAATGAAGGTCGTGCCACTGACTTTCACAGTTCGGAGGAAGAGGCAGTGGTGAGACCGAGCCAACAGCGTAGCAAAAGAGGGAGCAGTGGGCAAAAGCAGAACACCCGCCGCCAAGAGACTCCGCCTGCTACTGACCGCCGCCATCTGGGACCGAGCACCCCAAAGGCAGCTTCAAGGAGTTCCCTGGCATGGCACTTCTTCAAACAATGTGCTGACGACAAGACCCGAGTGGTTTGCACGCTGTGCCATCAGAGCCTGAAGCGAGGCATTAACGTTCTGAACCTTAGCACAACCTGCATGACCAGGCACCTGCATGCAAAGCATGAACTGCAGTGGAGTAAACACCTTAAAACCAAGGAAGTCACTCAGGCTCCCCCTGCTACCTCTTCTGCTGCTGCCGCCTCGGCCTCTTCTGCTGCTGCCGCCTCGGCCTCTTCCTCCGCCTCTGGAGGAACGTTGGCACCTGCCGCCCAGCAAACAGGGGATGTACCACCAACACCACCACCACCTCCGTCACCAAGCATCTCAACCATGTCACACGGCAGCGTTCAGCTCTCCATCTCACAAACATTTGAGAGAAAGCGTAAATTCCCACCTAGCCACCCTCGATCCCTGGCCCTGAATGCCAGCATTTCTAAACTACTGGCCTATGAAATGCTGTCATTTAGGCTGGTGGACACAGACAGCTTCAAACAGCTCATGTCGCTTGCTGTCCCACAGTATGTTGTTTCCAGCCGCCACTACTTCTCCAAGAGAGCCGTGCCTTCCCTGCACAACCAAGTATCCAATAAAATCAAGTGTGCACTGCGCAACGCCATCTGTGGCAAGGTCCACCTAACCACAGATACGTGGACCAGTAAGCACGGCCAGGGACGCTATATCTCCCTAACTGCACACTGGGTAAATGTAGTGGCAGCTGGGCCCCAGGCGGAGAGCTGTTTGGCGCACGTCCTTCCGCCGCCAAGGATCACAGGGCAACATTCTGTGCCTCCTGTTGCCACCTCCTCCTACTCAGCTTCCTCCTCCTCTTCTTCCACCTGCTAATCCAGTCAGCCACACACCTTCACCACCAACTTCAGCACAGCCCGGGGTAAACGTCAGCAGGCCATTCTGAAACTCATATGTTTGGGGGACAGGCCCCACACCGCACAGGAGTTGTGGCGGGGTATAGAACAACAGACCGACGAGTGGTTGCTGCCGGTGAGCCTCAAGCCCGGCCTGGTGGTGTGTGATAATGGGCGAAATCTCGTTGCAGCTCTGGGACTAGCCAGTTTGACGCACATTTCTTGCTTGGCGCATGTGCTGAATTTGGTGGTGCAGAAGTTCATTCACAACTACCCCGACATGTCAGAGCTGCTGCATAAAGTGCGGGCCGTCTGTTCGCGCTTTCGGCGTTCACATCCTGCTGCTGCTCGCCTGTCTGCGCTACAGCGTAACTTCGGCCTTCCCGCTCACCGCCTCATATGCGACGTGCCCACCAGGTGGAACTCCACCTTGCACATGCTGGACAGACTGTGCGAGCAGCAGCAGGCCATAGTGGAGTTTCAGCTGCAGCACGCACGGGTCAGTCGCACTGCGGAACAGCACCACTTCACCACCAATGACTGGGCCTCCATGCGAGACCTGTGTGCCCTGTTGCGCTATTTCGAGTACTCCACCAACATGGCCAGTGGCGATGACGCCGTTATCAGCGTTACAATACCACTTCTATGTCTCCTTGAGAAAACACTTAGGGCGATGATGGAAGACTTTCAGGCCAGTCTCTTCGAAGTGACTCAGAGGGAGGTTTTTGGCAACAGCAGAGGCCAGGTACAAATGTGGCCAGCCAGGGCCCACTACTGGAGGACGAGGAGGACGAGGATGAGGAGGAGGTGGAGGAGGATGAGGATGAAGCATGGTCACAGCGGGGTAGCACCCAACGCAGCTCGGGTCCATCACTGGTGCGTGGCTGGGGGGAAAGGCAGGACGATGACGATACGCCTCCCACAGAGGACAGCTTGTCCTTACCCCTGGGCAGCCTGGCACACATGAGCGACTACATGCTGCAGTGTCTGCGCAATGACAGCAGAGTTGCCCACATTTTAACGTGTGCGCAGGGCCGATCCTACACGGGGTGCAGTGGGTGCCCCGCACCCCAGCGCTGTTACCCGAAAGGCGCCGAGCGCAGTCCCGGACTGGCCTGCCGGGATAGCGGGAAATTTCCCGGTGGGCCGGCAAGCCTGAGTGCCGCAAGGCCGCGGCCCTGGTGACAAGTGGGGGCGGCCGGCGCCAGGGCAGAGCAGGAGATGAGCGCCTCCATTGCGGAAGCGCTCATCTCCATAGTCATCTGTATTGCCGTCCTCAGGACGGCAATACAGATGCCTGTGCTGCGGCAGAGGAGGGAGAGGTGTGTCCCCTCCTGTTCCTCTGATAGGCTGCCAGCACTAAGCCGGCAGCCTATCAGAGCTCAGGCCGGTGCAGGCGGCGCGATGACGTCATCGCGTCCCCTGAGCCGTATAGCGAGGGACACAGACCGAAGAGGCGGCCTGCATCGCATCGCATTGCTGGAGGTAAGTATAAGTGTATTATTTTTTTTTATTTTTTTATATAGGTACAATACTGGGCTGGCACATGATAAGGGGGGCTACTGGGCTGGCACATAAGGGGGGCTACTGGGCTGGCACATAAGGGGGGACTACTGGGCTGGGCTGGCACATTCTAAGGGGGGCTACTGGGCTGGCACATGATAAGGGGGGACTACTGGGCTGGCACATGATAAGGGGGGACTACTGGGCTGGCACATGATAAGGGGGGCTACTGGCACATGATATGGGGGGCTACTGGCACATGATATGGGGGCACTCTGGCTACTGGCACATGATATGGGGGGGCTCTGGCTACTGGCATATGATATGAGGGGCTCTGGCTACTGGCACATGATGGTGGGGGGGCTCTTATTTCTGGCACATGATTGGGGGCACTCTGGCTACTGGCACATGATATGGGGGGCTCTGGCTACTGACACATGATATGGGGGGGCTCTGGCTACTGACATGATATGGGGGGGCTCTGGCTACTGGCACATGATGGTGGGGGGGCTCTTATTACTGGCACATGATTGGGGGCATCTATGGGGGCACATCTTACTGCAGATTATTGGGGGGCACTATAGGGGCATCTACTGAGGCTAAAAAAGAAGATATTTTATATGGGGGCTCTGTATAGGGGCATTTTATACTGGGACACATTATGGTGGGTACTATGGGGAAGGGGGGGGGGCACTATGGGGGTCATCTACGGGGGCACTGAGAAGGGGTATTTTATATTGGCACATTATGGGAACATTAGCTCAACTGGGGGCATTACAAATGTTTTGCATATTATAAGGAGAATTATTACTACTGGGGGGGCATTATGGTGGGCTTTATTACTCCCCCATGGTATGACCCCCTAGTAGCAGCACCAGCCTCTCCCTGCTCTGCTATCCCTCTGCCCTTTCTCCAAATCCTTATTATGAAATCTTTCTCATTAGGTTAAAGCACAACATCAGCTCCGCCGAGCCCCCGGCCAAAGTGTTGAAGTGGCGTCCGAGATCCCCAAGGGCCAAGTCAAGTAACTGTAAGTTTTTATGGGGGTTCTACAAAAGAGCTATCGTGGGGCAAAGTTCATATTCGTGTTTACACACGTGTTTTAAAACGAATGCTTTCTCCTATTATAAACAAGTAAATAATGACGCAATGCTGTGGGGCTGGTGTGCAACTTTTTCCAGGGCTGGTTTTTATCCCCAGTCCGGCCCTGGCCGAGCGAGCCGCGGGGACTTTTTTTTTTTTTGACTTTTTTGACTTTTTTTTTTTTTAAGCCGAGCCGCCGATTCGTGGGGCTGAAGTTGTTGCCATAGAAACATTGTAAAGGGGAGGAGTTAGTAAGATAACCACGCCCATGTGGGGGCGCCAGAAATATTTCTGCACCCAGGCGCCTGTGACCCTAGGATCGGCCCTGCGTGTGCGGACTACTGGGTTGCCACCCTGCTGGATCCACGCTACAAAGACAATGTGCCCACCTTACTTCCTGCACTGGAGCGTGATAGGAAGATGCGCGAGTACAAGCGCACGTTGGTAGACGCGCTACTGAGAGCATTCCCAAATGTCACAGGGGAACAAGTGGAAGCCCAAGGCCAAGGCAGAGGAGGAGCAAGAGGTCGCCAAGGCAGCTGTGTCACGGCCAGCTCCTCTGAGGGCAGGGTTAGCATGGCAGAGATGTGGAAAACTTTTGTCAACACGCCACAGCTAACTGCACCACCACCTGATACGCAACGTGTTAGCAGGAGGCAACATTTCACTAACATGGTGGAACAGTACGTGTGCACACCCCTCCACGTACTGACTGATGGTTCGGCCCCATTCAACTACTGGGTCTCTAAATTGTCCACGTGGCCAAAGCTAGCCTTTTATGCCTTGGAGGTGCTGGCCTGCCCGGCGGCCAGCGTTTTGTCTGAACGTGTATTCAGCACGGCAGGGGGCGTCATTACAGACAAACGCAGCCGCCTGTCTACAGCCAATGTGGACAAGCTGACGTTCATAAAAATGAACCAGGCATGGATCCCACAGGATCTGTCCGTCCCTTGTCCAGATTAGACATTAACTACCTCCCCTTAACCATATATTATTGGACTCCAGGGCACTTCCTCATTCAATCCTATTTTTATTTTCATTTTACCATTATATTGCGAGGCTACCCAAATTTGAATGAACCTCTCCTCTGTCTGGGTGCCGGGGCCTAAATATATGCCAATGGACTGTTCCAGTGTTGGGTGACGTGAAGCCTGATTCTCTGCTATGACATGCAGACTAATTCTCTGCTGACATGAAGACAGATTCTCTGTTACGGGACCTCTCTCCTCTGCCTTGGTGCCGGGGCCTAAATATCTGAGAATGGACTGTTCCAGTGGTGGGTGACGTGAAGCCAGATTCTCTGCTATGGGACCTCTCTCCAATTGATTTTGGTTAATTTTTATTTATTTAATTTTTATTTTTATTCATTTCCCTATCCACATTTGTTTGCAGGGGATTTACCTACATGTTGCTGCCTTTTGCAGCCCTCTAGCCCTTTCCTGGGCTGTTTTACAGCCTTTTTAGTACCGAAAAGTTCGGGTCCCCATTGATTTCAATGGGGTTCGGGTTCGGGACGAAGTTCGGATCGGGTTCGGATCCCGAACCCGAACATTTCCGGGAAGTTCGGCCGAACTTCTCGAACCCGAACATCCAGGTGTTCGCTCAACTCTAGTCATGATTAATGTAAAACATGAAAATCATATAGTACATGCCAACCTCTTTCTAATAAATCTTGAACCAGCCCTGTACCTCACATGGATCCATAGATCTCCCCATTCATTTCTCCATTTGCTCAGGTAAATTCTCTTCAGACTGGCTGCCCAAGAAGTGTGTCCTTTCTGCTGCAGCTCTCCCTATTACAGCTCAGGAGGCGCCTCCATTCCGCTGCAGCTCCGTTCCTATCACATCTTCTTTCTGTTGAATCTCTCTCCCTGTAACTGTTACAACTTCTAACAGTTAAGATGGCTAGTGTAAGAAGGTACAAGGAATCATTGTGGATGATAGGTAAGTGTCACCGAGGCTCCTGGCTTCGGTGGAGTAAGAGTCGATTTTTATGTGTCAGCAGCAGTTGCTGTTTGACACCTTAATACTTAGTATGGCTGTATAGCTGATCCGGGATGGCTCTTACTGGGAGTAGTCAAAGTGCTGGGTGGGTGACTACTCCCCATGTTACAGGCTGGGTTTTGTCAGGCCTAAAAGCCAGCCAACACTGCCAGGTGCGGAGGATTACCTTAGTCTGACAGTGGAGCTCAGGAGGTGTAGGTGCTGGGATCTGAGGCTTGTGCCGTGCTGGAGGGCTGAGACCCGTCTGTAAGGGAAACGGGCCCCCTAAAAGCCTGCTATGGACTGCTGGAGACAGAACTGCCAACAAGGTGACTTCTGCTATGTGGACTTTCCATTGTGTGCGAACTAACACCAAGACTGCAAAGTGACGTTTTGTTTTTGCTTTATGTGTGAATAAACACGGAAGTTTGATTTAAGAACTGGTAATTTGCCTCTGTACTGCGTCCGCACACCCTGTCTACCAGAGCGAATCTCCACACTAGTAACAGCTAAAGGATGGAAATGAGCATGTGCGACCACTTGAGTAGGTGGACATTCCTATGCAGATTAAACAACAAGGGGTGCCGTCATAATAAAGTAAAGAGAATATCTCACATCTGGCCCATGATTGTAACAGACAGTAAATTACAAAAGTAACTCGTTTTTAATGCTGAATTATATTAAAATGACATTTAATGATGGCCCCTTTAACTGGATTTTTCAGTTTTAGCTAATAAATCTGAATTACTGTATAAATGGAAACTTCTAAAAATTTCTGATATACTTTGATTTTCTTTTATTTCTTCGCCATTTTGTGTTTTCTATCAGTGAATGAGAACACTTTCGTCTACATTCAGAGGCAGTAAACCTGTACATAGCTGGTCCTGCTCTCAGCTGAGAAGTGAAACATTTGTATCCAGTCTAGAAAATACTCTTTGAGCCGAGAACATAAGCAGCAGCTGCACCAATGTCTCCCCGAGTTACAATGTATCAGTCTGGAGTCACAGAGCATTGTCTACACTGGAAACAATTGTATCCACATCTCAGCCGAGCGCAGGACGAGCTATGGACGGGATTACTGCCTCTGAGTGTATGTAATGCAACATGTCACAGCAGGAAAACTGATGTCCAGTAACCGTCTTCTTAAGCTGCAGAGGTGGGTCCTAAACTGGGCAGGACCCCCTATCTATTCAGAATGCCCACAGAGAGCTCAGAAGATGGAATTGTCTAAATCTATGGACAACCCCTTATTTTGAGAAGTGTACGTTAGAGATAGGCTGACCACATGGCTTCTGCTTTGATCTTGGAGGAATCGCCATCAAGTGTTCAAATCTCCTACAGCGCTATGAAAGTGGAAATTTAAAGGGTTTGTCCAATCAAGAAAAACCTTTTTTTATACACCCTATTGGGGAATCCTAAATTAAAAGATGGAAGTCCTCTGTTTAGGAGCCTCATTTCTTGGCCAGAGTGGATAACGGTTACAAATGGATGGATTTTAATAAACTGTAGATCCCCCCTTAACCTCCACAAATGTTTCCTATAGCTGAAAATAAGATGTGCACAAAGTTGAGGAGAAATGTTGTAACATTCCTCCCTGCCAATGTGTTCAGTCCATCAATATCCCTTCAATTGCCTTGCATGTAAATCCCTCTTCAGTCCTATGCCACGGCATCTCCATAGGGTTACCGTCAGAAATCTCAATTGGTCATTACAAAACACAAATCTTCTTGTTTTGAACCATTCTGTAGTTGATTTACTTGGATGGCTTAATTCTCTTAATTCAATGGACTAAGCACCAGACCACATTTTATTAGTAATCAATGTATAAATCCAAGGAATTCTGAAGGAGCCACTTACATTTTCTTGCAATTGTAACTGATCGGGATCCCAGCAGGGGGACATTTTGTGATCACCCTATAGTCAAGAGATTTTCCTAATAGGTAGAGAATGTCCAAGGTGAAGAACGTCTTTATGACATTTTCCCTAATAATCAATGGGCCATCAATGTCATGCAAATATCAACTTGGTGCTTCAGGTTATGAGATGGGGGTCCTGCTATCTAACAAATCTTAGATTTTTCTCATGCTCTTATACATCAGTAAGAACCACACCATTATCAAGTTTTTATTCTAGAATAAAAGTAAATAATTAGGTTTACAGACACATCTTTTATTAAAACAATCTAGTGCAACCCATTAGCAACATGTTATACTCAGGGTCAAGTTAGACTTTACAGTATATTTCAAGACATTCTTTGTGAGCGGAAAGCCCAAGGTTGATGCTCGTTCTCGCAGAGTGCAGTAGGAAATTAAATAAAGTCCTTCATCCAGTTTCCACACAGTGTAGCACTGGGTTGTATACATGTGCCAGGAGAGCCAAGAAAGACATCTACACCGTTGCTTGACTGAAGAAAACAGTCCTAAAGGTACTTAGGCAATGACACAACCACCTTTCTCCTTGAATGGGTTTTTGTCCTCTGGAATTCCCTTTACAAGGGGGTCTTCTCCAGAATTGCCTTCAATATAAGTCTTGATTTCTTCACACATTTTGGAAACCTTGGTAAGAAAAAAAAAAAGATACTCAAGGTCAGATGGATGTAGGAATGTCCTCCTAAAGTTGTCATTTTCACAAATCTTATAATTTCAAGAAGTTTCTGTCTCAATTCATTTTACAAGCAGCTAATAATGAAAGCATAACTTCACCAGAACTTCACATGTCCCTATGGTGACCTTCCCTATTTGACACTTACAGAGGTCCGGGAAGCTAAAATATGGGAGTTGTGTTTCATAGTCTTAAAACTGGAGGTACAAACGGGGCCAAAAAATAAATAAATCACTTTTTGTTTTAATCTAGTGGACTCCTAATATTTACAAGTTCTCCTCTTTGTAGTCTCTACCTCATAACTCCCTAAATTCATTTTCCTGGACACCTACAGTCACAGGTTCTTTGATATTGATGTCAACTTCGGAGAAACCTGAATGTTCAGTGTATGAGTAGACTGAGATTTTGAGATGTCTTAATTCTTGCACTGAATATAATGAGTGGTGTTTCAATGGATAATATGAGTGTCTATGGTAAATGTTATGACATAGGCCCTTGTGTCTACCATCTCTTCTAGATATCTTTAGATGTATCCAGGCCACTTGGTAAGAGATAACAACAACAGCAATAGCAGGAGATACAATGTATCAGAGGAGCCCGCTGCCACTTTTCCTGTGTGACCTGGTTTATTTTTCTAAACATACGTCAAAAAGAGGATGAGGATTGAGTTCTTACAGTAATAGGATTGTAGGTATGACTGTCATAATCCACACTGTATACTATTATATCAGTAATCATCTGAAGCGTAAAGGAGGTCTTATATTTCTCTTGACCTCCAAACTATAAACAAATATCTATCTATCTATCTATCTATCTATCTATCTCAAATCTATCTATCATCTATATATTATCTATCTATCTATCTATCTATCTATCTATCTATCTATCTATTTATCTATCTCAAATCTATCTATCATCTATCTATTATCTATCTATCTATCTATCAAATATCTATCGCATATCTATCTATCATCTATATATTATCTATCTATCTATCTATCTATCTATCTATCTATCTATCTATCTATCTATCTATCTATCTCATATCTATCTCATATCTATCTCATATCTATATATTATCTATTTATCTATCTATCTATCTATCTATCTATCTATCTATCTATCTATCTATCTATCTATGTGTCTATCTATCTATCTATCTATCTATCATTATCTATCTATCTATTATCTATATATTATCTATCTATCTATCTATCTATCTATCTATCTCATATCTATCTCATATCTATCTATTATCTATATATTATCTATTTATCTATCTATCTATCTCATATCTATCTATCATCTATATATTATCTATCTATCTATTATCTATCTAATATCTATCTCATATCTATCTATCTAATATCTATCTATCTATCTATCTATTATCTATATATTATCTATCTCAAATATTTCTTTCTTTCTCTATCTCTATCATAAACTGGGCTATATACAGATTATTGTATAGATATTATCTACTACTCATACATTTTCCTACTTTTGCACCGTCTTTCTGCCCAACCTCCATTCTTTCCCAGGAAAAGTCAAGCCATGAAGACATTTCCTAGGTGTTGACCCCAACTTGCTCCCCCCTTCACTTCCCAGGCTCACATGTCACTTGCTGAAAGCCACCAAAACCTCCATTTATCTCTCAATACAGGAAAGGCAACCATACATCCTAGTCTGTGCTACTTTCTTTACATTGTATAGCTGCACTTTCGGGTGAAGCAGAGCTGAGTTTGTTTTTAAGCAGGACGTGTTGTGATATCACAATATTATCTTTGTTTTTAGAGGACTGCAGGAAAACTACGTCTCCGGTTATACAGACAATAAGGAAGAAAATGATAAATACAGCTTTGCTACATCCGAATAAAAAGTTTGCAAGGTTCTTTCAACTTTTTTTCTCAGTGTAAACTTTCCACTTACCAGTTGTCTCTCCAGTTTCACTTCTTTCTTGAGTTGTTCGACTTCCATTTTTAATTTATCTTTTTCTGTTAGATCTTCTATATTGATGACCGGCATTTTCTGATGGGGGAAAAAAGGTACAATATAGGCCGATGAAGCTTTTCTGGAACTGGTCATAGTATGTAGAGCTCTCTACATGAGGACTTACTTGTGCTTCAGCGGTCCGCTAGCTGAATTCCCTGAAGTAGCAGCTTCCTCTGCTACTGCCTCTTCTGTCTACCTTCCCCAAAGCCTCTCTAAAACAATAGCAGTTAGCTATTTTCTAAAGTAATCTGCATAATCTCAACTAATCTGATCTACTCAGGCCGGTATCCGGCACATCACTGCTTTTCAAGTCCGCAGTCACTGAAAGTATGTGCCCCTCAGAAATTTACAATATGTATTACCTATTTTGCTTACTGCAAACAAGAAAAAAAATAAAAATATATATATAAAATACAAATTTAAATAAATTGCAATATAAAACAAATAAAATAATAATAATAATTAATATAAATAATAAATAACAATAAATGATGAAAAAATGATCAATAAATAAAATAATATAAACAATAGTACAACATTAATAAAATAATAATATTAATAATAATGAATAAAGTCTGAAATATAATAACAATAATAAAAAATAACAGTAAAAAATAAGAAAGTAAGAATAACAATAATAAAATGGTAAAAATAAATTAAAATTAATTGCATTAAACAATAAAACAGCAGTAACTGACATAAATAATTATAACAATATAAATTTTTGTTCGTAATTTACAAATGTTTGTTTACTAGGATTTAAAGGGATGTCACCATATAAAATGTACCTTGTGTCACAAAGAGGGGGAGGGGATGGTGCACCACTAACTCCACCCACACCCCTGTCCCTGCCTACTTGCACTATCCTAAGTAACGGAGCGCAACTGGGCGGCGTTCCCTAGCCTTGGTAAGTGCGGAGGGACAAACAAGACAGACAAGCATAGAATGGTCAACAAGCCGAGTTAGAACCTGGAGATAACAACAGTACCAGAAGATAAGCAAAGACGGGTCAAAAACAAGCCAAAGTCAAAAACTAGGAGAAGCAAAGCAGACACAATGAGCAAGCAATGACGGAGACGATCAACGAGTCGGGAGTCAAAAGCCACGGAATTACACTAGGAACTCTGAATAGGACCTTATTCACAGGCAACCTGTGGTCAGCAGGTTGCCTGTATATATAGTGGGGAAGAGGAGTCATGTGACATGGCCAGCGCCACATGACTCATTCCCCTGCAACCAGCCGAGCGCCGAGTTACTCCTTACAGTTGCCATGGGAGTAGAGGACGCCGACCACGCTAAGGAGGTGAGTGCGGCCGGTCCTCCCTGCCCCCGTTGCTGTGGAGACGAGGATGCAGCGCACGTCCTCGCATCGTACTAGCCGCAGGGCACCGGCTTCACGTTTCCCCCCCTCAGTGCAGCCGGTGCCCTGCGGCTAGTACGGTGCGAGGACGTGCGCTGCATCCTCGTCTCCACAGCCCCGTGACAGTACCCCCACTTTTTTTGAAAGGCCACCGAACCCAAAGTCACCGGACTTTGGTTTGTCAGGATGATCATGATGAAACTTTTTAATCAACCTAGTAGCATGAATCCGATTAACTGGTACCCAGGACCTTTAATCAGTTCCATAACCCTTCCAATGAACCAGGTATTGAAATGAGTTTTGAACTCTCCTGACGTCAATGATTTTAGAAATGACAAATTCATTTAGATCATTCACCTGTACCGGGGGAGGGTCTGCCTGCGATGGAATTACAGGCGAAACATATTTCTTAAGCAATGATTTGTGAAATACATCGTGAATACGGAACAAATCTGGCAGCTTCAACCAAAAAGATACGGGATTAATAACATCGAGGATCTCATATGGACCAATAAAACGTGATTTAAACTTCCCAGACGACACCTTTAGCGACACATTTTTGATTGACAGCCAAACCTTTTCTCCGACCTGAAAGTCTACCCCTCTGGAACGCTTCCTATTAGCATTAATTCTCTGATCCTCCTGAACTTTATACAGGTTCAGTAGTTCACCCATAACTGCTGGTTATCAGAGATGTTAGATCTTAGAAATTGTTCAACAGCCTGATTAAGCCGTTTGGTTTGTCCATTGGTCTCGGGATGAAAAGCTGACGAAAAGGGCAAAGATATCTTTCATCTCTGACAAAAAGCTCTCCAAAATTTGGAGACAAACTGGACACCCCCGTCAGACACAATGTTTTTAGGAACTCCATGCAATCGTACCACTTGTTCCATAAACACAGAAGCCAAAGTTTTGGCATTCGGGAGCTTGGCTAGAGGAACGAAGTGTACCATTTTACTTAATCTATCTAACACTACCCAAACCACTGACTTACCCTCAGAGGGTGGCAAGTCAGTAATGAAATCCATAGAAATGTGTGACCAGGGTTTACTAGGAATGGGTAGTGGTCGTAATTCACCAGCAGGACGCATTCTTGGAGTCTTGGACTTGGCACATACCTCGCAAGCAGAGACATAAGACCTGACATCCCTAGATTACGTGGGCCACCAATAGGACCTGAACACGAGTCCTCCCAGTGCCCTCAATACCAGGATGCCCACAAAAAACAGAATCATGACACTTACCAAGCAGCCGGATAAAGAAATGCAGAGGAACAAAAAACTTATCTGTAGGTGTCTGTGCTGGAGCTAGATGTTGCTCTGCCTCAATATGAGAAGCAAGATCGTGGATAATGCTGCCACAATGATGTTAGCTGGTAAGATGGGTTCAGGAGGAATGTCAGGGTGTTTAAATGCACAAAAGCTTCGAGACAAGGCATCACCCTTCACATTCCTACTTACTGGCCTAAAAGTAATAGAGAAGTTAAAAACTCGTGAAGAATAATGCCCATCTAGCTTGACGAGGATTCAGCCTTTTCGCAGACTCAAGAAACAATAAATTTTTTATGGTCAGTGACAACAGTGATACATAGTTTGGCCCCCTCTAAAAAATGTCTCCACTCCTCAAAAGCCCATTTGATGGCTAACAATTCCTGATTACCAATATCATATTTCCTGTCAGTGGGAGAGAACTTCCATGAAAAAAACGCACAAGGTCCTAAATTAGTGAGGTTAGAGGGTCCCTTCGAAAGAACAGCCCCCACCCCATCCTCAGAAGCATCCACCTCCACTATGAAAGATTTCTCTTGATCCGGCTGAATCAAGACTGGGGCGTTCCTAAAAAATCTTTTAAGGGTTTCGAAGGCTTCAATGATATCCAAAGGCCAGTTAACAAGATCCACCCCCTTCTTAGTAAGGTCGGTCAAGGTTTAACAATTACCAACATTTTTTTGATAAACTTACGGTAATAATTGGAGAACCCTAAAAAGCGCTGTAAGGCTTTTAGGGATGATGGTCTCATCCAGTCTAAAATAGGTTGTACCTTACCAGGATCCATTTTAAACGCATGTGGAGAGGACATAGCCAAGATACTACATTTCTTGTATCCCAAAAAAGCATTTTTTTAACTTAGCAGATAGTTGATTTTCTCTTAGAATATTAAGTACTTGTCTGATATGCATAACATGAGAATCCCAACTCGAAATAAAAATCAAAATATCAAGATACACAATCATAAATTTGCCAATAAATTCCCTAAAAATGTCATTCATGAAATTTTGAAAGTCCAAAAGGCATGACCAAATATTCAAAATTTCCTTCCGGAGTGTTAAAAGCAGTTTTCCATTCGTCCCCTTCTTTAATTCGAACTAAAAATTATATGCTCCTCTCAAATCGATTTTGGAAAACCATGAAGCTCCCAGAACCTGATTGAACAGATCGGGGATTAAAAGAAGGGAATATAATATAATATGGTGATCTTGTTCAATTACCGATCATTATAGGGTCTAAGGCCTCCATCCTTTTTTGGGACAAAAAAGAACCCTGCCCCCATAGGAGACACAGAGGGTCGAATGTGTCCTTTAATCAGACTTTCCTTAACATATTCTCTCATGGAATTGCGTTCAGGACCAGATAAATTATATATCCGCCACTTAGGAAACCTAGACCCTCCCACTAGTTCAATAGCGCAGTCATATGGTCTATGGGGGGGTAAGCTCTCGGGGTCAGATGAGGAGAATACATTCATATATTCCTCAATGAATGGAGGTAATGTCTTGAATTCTGCTGAGACCCCTGCTTGTACAAAAGATACACAAGAATCACATTTAGGGCCCCATTTTTCAAGCTCCCCTCTGGCCCAATTTATCACTGGGTTATGCAATTGGGGCCAGGGCATACATAACACTATGGTACATCAATGGGTAAATTTTCCAAGATCAACAGAGAGCAATTCTCAGTATGGCACACCCCTACAGTTATATTAAGTAAGTAAGTAATTTCGGGAGTGTAAAACTTGATCATTCCTCCCGATAATGGGGTGGAATCTATGGCTACCATGTAAACAGGGCTGGGAAGGGTAAACATGGGGATCCCCACCTGAAGAGCAAACTTGAGATCAATAAAGTTAGCGCCAGATCCAGAGTCGATAAACGCATTTCCTGAACTCTTGTTAGGCCCTAATGAAATTTTAACCGGTACTAACTATTTACTTTTAAGCACCCCAGGGAGTACCTTGTCTTTAGATCCCTCAGTTTTGAGTGATCTTCCGGAAGGAGGAATCTTGGGACACTGCTGGATCCAATGATCGGAGTCGCCACAGTAAAAACATGTACCATGGCGGCGGCGTTGGTCTCTTTTGGTCATACCAATCTGCATGGGTTTATCAGCAAAAGGCTCGGACTTGATTCCCACAACAAATGTTCCCGCTATCTCTCCCTAATGCGTCTGTCCAGTCTTACTGCAAGAGTCATGGTTTCTTCCAAGGTTTCAGGGGAAGGATAACCTACAAGTATATCTTCAAGAGTCTCAGAAAAAAACTGATCTGAACTGACTTTTAAGAGCAGGTTCATTCCAACCAGATGGAACGCACCATCTTCTTAACCGAGTACAGTATTCCTTTACCGTTCGGTCACCCTGCACCAAAGCTTTCAGCTGACTCTTTGCTGCGGTTGCTTTGTCCGGTTCATTGTATAGCAGCCCTAGGGCCTGAAAAAAACGCATCAACTGACTTAAGACACGGCGAGTCGGGGGGTAACCCTGTTACAGGGATATTATAATGACCACTTGCTGTGGCCCGGGGCCAGAAGAATGGGGTCGCAGTCTGAAATATAATTTGCAACTCTCCCTAAAGGTTTGAAAACTTTTGCGGTTCCCCGAGAACCACTCAGGAAGTTTAATGTGGGGTTCCACCTGTAAGGCGGACGGAGAGGAGACAGTGAGGTTACAGCCAGCTTCTTGAACTTGTAACCTCTCTCCTAGCTCCTGAACAAGGTTCAAGACATGATCCATCAGATTTTGCAGGGCATTCATAGTGGTAAAGTGGGCCTGTGAATCTGTCACAAAGAGGGGGAGGGGATGGTGCACCACTGACTCCACCCACACCCCTGTCCCTGCCTACTTGCACTATCCGTCCTAAGTAACGGAGCGCAACTGGGCGGCGTTCCCTAGCCTTGGTAAGTGCGGAGGGACAAACAAGACAGACAAACATAGAATGGTCAACAAGCCGAGTCAGAACCAGGAGGTAACAAAAGTACAAGAGGATAAGCAAAGACGGGTCAAAAACAAGCCAAAGTAAAAAACCAGGAGAAGCGAAGCAGACACATTGAGCAAGCAAGGACGGAGACGATCAACGAGTCGGGAGTCAAAGGCCACGGAATCACACTAGGAACTCTGGATAGGACCTTATTCACAGGCAACCTGTGGTCAGCAGGTTGCCTGTATATATATAGTGGGGAAGAGGAGTCATGTGACGTGGACAGCGCCACATGACTCATTCCCAGCAAGAGGAGTCATGTGAAGTGGCCAGCACCACATGACTCATTCCCCTGCAACCAGCCGTCCCGTTGCTGTGGAGACGAGGATGCAGCGCACGTCCTCGCTCCGTACTAGCCGCAGGGCGCCGGCGGCACTGAGGAGGGGAAACGTGAAGCCGGCCCCCCGTGACACCTTGTCTATAGAATAATGGCGGTGGCTTAGGGGTCATAATTGTGCTGATAGGGTCACTTTGAAAGTCATATTTACAGTACATTTATTATTATCCACAAATATATTTAATTATTACATAATGATAGTAATATTAACAATATTATTTTTAAATTTTTATATTTTTTATTTTACTTTGTAATAATAATTTATTAATTGAATAATAATAATAATGTAAAAAAAACAGGTATAGATATCTTTTATTTTTTACTTGCCGATCATTCAAACATTTACTGGCACAAAATATATTTTTTGATTAATGGAAACTTTGGTTGGGAAAAGATTCAGTAAAACTTGTAATTTATACATTTTTTATGCTCTTTCTACATTTAGGCCTGCCCCTGTGTAGAATTATGAGTGATTGACAGCTCATTATGTATAAATACTTACAGAGAGAATGCTATCAATCAGTGATAATACTTCCTCATATAAAACTATGAGTGATTGACAGCTATCACTGTATACACACTTACACAAAGAATGCTATCAATCACTGATAACACCTCCCCTGTGTAGAACTATGAGTGATTGACAGCTATTACTGTATACACACTTATACAGAGAATACTATTAATCACTGATAACACCTCCCTCCTGAAGATCTATCAGTGACTGACTGCTATCGCTGTATACACACTTACACAGAGAATGCTGCCAATTACTGATGACAATTCCCCGTGTACAACTATCAGTGACTTACAGCTATCTCTGTATTCACACTTACACAGGGAATGCTATGAATCACTGATAACACCTCCTCATGTACAGCTATCAGTGATTGACAGCTATATTTGTATACACAATAAGGCCTCCTTCACACGACCGCATGTTTTTTTCCATATTTTGCGGTCCGCAAAAAAGGATCCACAAAAAATACGGATGATATCCGTGTGCATTACGTTTTTTGTGGAACGAAACATCTGGCCCCTAATAGAACAGTACTATCCTTGTCCGTTATGCGGACAATAATAGGACATGTTCTATCGTTGAATGGAACGGAAATACGGAAACGGAAGACATATGGAGTACCTTCTGTTTTTTATGCGGATCCATTGAAATGAATGGTTCCGTATACGGAATGCAAAAAACAGAACGTAAACGGAAAAAAAAAACGTTTGTGTGCAAGAGGCCTTACACTTAGAATGCTATCACTGATAACACCTCCCCATGTACAACTATCAGTGACTCAGTCACAGCTATCTCTGTATACACACTTACACTTAGAACGATATCAATCACTGATAACACCTCCCCATGTACAACTATCAGTGACTGACAGCTATCTATGTATACACATTTACACAGAGAATATGATCAATCAATAATAACACCTCCCTCCTGTACATCTATCAGTGACTGACTGCAATCGCTGTATACATACTTACACACAGAATGCTATCAATCACTGACAACATCTCCCCGTATACAAATATCAGTGACTGACAGCTATCTCTGTATACACACTTATACAGGGAATGCTATGAATCACTGATAACACCTTCTCATGTACAGATATCAGTGATTGACAGCTATCTTTGTATACAAAATTAAACTGAGAATGCAATCAATCACTGATAACACTTCCCCGTGTACAACTATTAGTGACTCACAGCTATCTCTATATACACACTTACACAGAGAATGATATCAATCACTGATAACTCCACTCTGTGTACAACTATCAGTGACTGACAGCTATCTCTGTATACATACTTACACTGAGAATGATATCAATCACTGATAACTCCACTCTGTGTACAACTATCAGTGACTGACAGCTATCTCTGTATACATACTTACACTGAGAATGATATCAATCACTGATAACTCCACTCTGTGTACAACTATCAGTGACTCACAGCTATCTCTATATACACACTTACACAGAGAATGATATCAATCACTGATAACTCCACTCTGTGTACAACTATCAGTGACTGACAGCTATCTCTGTATACACACTTACACAGAGAATGCTGTCAGTGATAACACCTCCACTGTGTACAACTATCAGTGACTGACAGCTATCTCTGTATACACACTTAGGCCTCATGCACATGACCGTAGTTTGTTTTGCGGTCCGCAAACCGTGGATCTGCAAAACACGGATGACGTCCGTGTGCATTCCGCAATTTTGCGGAACAGCACAGACAGCCTTTAATATAACTGCCTATTCTTGTCCGCAAAGCGCGGACAAGAATAGGACATGTTATATTTTTGGGGCGGACCACGGAACGGAGCAACGGATGCAGACAGCACACGGAGTGCTGTCCGCATCTTTTGCGGCCCCATTGAAGTGAATGGGTCTGCATCCGAGCCGCCAAAACTGCGGCTCGGATGCGGACCAAAACAACGGCCCTGTGCATGAGGCCTTACATTGAGATTGCCATTAATCACTGATAACACCTCCCTGTGTACAGCTATCAGTGACTTACAGCTATCTCTGTATACACACTTACATAGAGAATGCTATGAGTCGCTGATAACTTTTTCCCCATGTACAATGAAGTCAGAAAGAGAAGATTTAACTGATTTTTCCCCCACAATCTGTTCAGCTCCTATGGTTCTATAACATGCTGATTGCACTGAATTTTTTGGAGACAGGTCCTCTTTAAGAACAAATGGCCAAGATTTCCTAATGAGCAGCAATTCTAATTACCGTATGATTTTCCTGCAGTTTTTCTGTAAGGATGGATAATATACTAAAGATATAAATAGATATGACCAAAAGTCATAAAATTTGAGAATGTCTTGAGTAATAGATAGATGCAATGTGTCACTTGAAAATGGTTATTTTTATCAAGTTTCTTTCTATATTTATGGTTCTTCAGTGTTAGTGGAACTTAAAGGGGTTCTCCGGGAATTAAGAAAATTAAAATGCTTAAATATTACTTTTTTATAAATATATTCCCAAATACCTTTCATTAGGTAGAATTTCTTGTTTTGCCTAGGGAGCAATCATCAGGGGAAACAAGATGTCTACCGTCCTATTAGTACGCAGAAAACCTGTCCTATCACGCAGGAGGACAAGTTACTTTACAACACTGAGCTAAAGAGCTGCCTCATCCTCCTCTCTGCTTTGCTTGTCAGGGATTATGATCCTGAATACAGATGATAAGTTCTCCAGCTGAATCTCTGTAGGAATGGAGTTCATGAGCAGACATGAAGTTCAGAGGACGGACAGGACAGGCTGTGGTAATGAAGACTTCATACAAGAGTCTCCTCATGAAGTCCATTCCTACCAAGATTCAGCTGAAGATCATATTAAACTCTATTCAGGACGATAATCCCTGACAAGTAGAGCAGAGAGGAGGATGAGGCAGCTCTTTAGCTCAGTGTTCAAAAGTAACTTGTGCTGCTTTGTGATAAGGACAGGTTCTGTGTGTACTAAAAGGACGGCGGCCATTTTATCTCTCCCATTAATAATTTCTCTCTAGGCAAAACAAGCCATTATAACTAATGAAATGTATTTGGGAATATTTTTTTACAATAAAGTAATATTTAAGTAATTTTATTTTCAGAATTCCCAGAGAACCCCTTTAAGGTCTTGGAGACCTAGATAAGACTTGTAGCTGGACAAGGGTATCAGTTGCAGTAAGTAGTTTCCAACGGACCTAAAATTAGGTCATATGAGCATCATGTTCTAATCCAGTTAAGTAGACTGTGCAATCCAGATTAGTACAAAAACAAATATAGCCTGACGTGTTGGTAAATCTGCTACAGGGTTGCTGTTAAGTGTATAAATCACATATGTTCCATTCTTAAATTATAGATGGATAGAGATAGACAATTGAGAGGTATATAGATAGATAATTCATACATAGATATTGGTGTAGAGCAAAAAATCTGGCAGCACTACATGCAACTTGAACAAAAAAGGGTGCACACCCGAAGGGACTAGACTATTGCCCAGTACACAAAGTAGCAAAAAGGCAGCACTTTAAAATCAGCAAAAAATGAAGAAAATGCTTTTATTTACCCATGTGGATACGCGACGTTTCGGCTAGAGCCTTTCTCAAGCAGTTATACATGAGAACAGATCAGATACAGTATATATATATATATATATATATATATATATATATACAAAGTGCATGTACAATGAAACATGAATCAATATACATAATTAAACATAAAAACCAAAAGTAAAGTGCTAAAGGTGCCATAAAAAGTGCATGGTGCCACAGTACATCATAATGTATTTATACAATTGTGCAGATAGTTATCGGCGTGCACACGTGTTGTTTGTCCCCTGGTGAGCCTAATCTTTTGATCTATTCATTTAACAATCATTTGCATATGAAATATACAGGTGTAATCATATTTTGTAATGTATATTAATCATGGTATTATGTGATTTGGTGTACTCACTCTATTATGTATTATGTATATTGATAAGATAATTATGTGCACAATTGTATGAATACATAATGATGTACTGGGGCACCATGCACTTTTTATGGCACCACGCACTTTTTTTTTTATGCTTAATTATGTATATTGATTAATGATTCATTGCACATGCACCTTACATATACAGTGGATATAAAAGTCTACACACCCCTGTTAAAATGTCAGGTTTCTGTGCAGTAAAAAAAAATTAGACAAAGATAAATCATTTCAGAACTTTTTCCACCTTTTAATCTTTCAGGTGGAGGGAAGAAAAAATAAATAAAAAAATAATGAGGTTGCATAAGTGTGCACACCCTCTTATAACTGGGGATGTAGCTGTGTTCAGAATTAAGCAATCAGATTCAGAATCCTGTTACATAGGAGTCAGCATACACCGGCCATCATGTAAAGTGCCTCTGACTAACCCCAAATAAAGTTCAGCTGCTCTAGTTGGTCTTTCCTGAAATTTTCTTAGTCGCATCACACAGCAAAAGCCATGGTCCACAGAGAGCTTCCAAAGCATCAGAGGGATCTCATTGTTAAAAGGTATCAGTCAGGAGAAGGGTACAAAAGAATTTCCAAGGCATTAGATCTACCATGGAACACAGTGAGGACAGTCATCATCAAGTGGAGAAAATATGGCACAACAGTGACATTACCAAGAACTGGACGTCCCTCCAAAATTGATGAAAAGACGAGAAGAAAACTGGTCTGGAAGGCGACCAAGAGGCCTACAGCAACATTAAAGGAGCTGCAGGAACATCTGGCAAGTACTGGCTGTGTGGTACATGTGACAACAATCTCCCGTATTCTTCATATGTCTGGGCTATGGGGTAGGGTGGCAAGACGAAAGCCTTTTCTTACGAAGAAAAACATCCAAGCCAGGCTACATTTTGCAAAAACACATCTGAAGTCTCCCAGAAGCATGTGGGAAAAGGTGTTATGGTCTGATGAAACCAAGGTTGAACTTTTTGGCCATAATTCCAAAAGATATGTTTGGCGCAAAAACAACACTGCACATCACCAAAAGAACACCATCCCCACAGTGAAGCATGGTGGTGGCAGCATCATGCCAAGTGGCTGTTTTTCTTCAGCTGGAACTGGGGCCTTAGTTAAGCTAGAGGGAATTATGAACGGTTCCAAATACCGGTCAATATTGGCACAAAACCTTCAGGCTTCTGCTAGAAAGCTGAACATGAAGAGGAACTTCATCTTTCAGCATGACACCGACCCAAAACATACATCCAAATCAACAAAGGAATGGCTTCACCAGAAGAAGGTTAAAGTTTTGGAATGGCCCAGCCAGAGCCCAGACCTGAATCCGATTGAAAATCTGTGGGGTGATCTGAAGAGGGCTGTGCCCAGGAGATGCCCTCACATTGTTTTTGCAAAGAAGAGTGGGCAAATCTTGGCAAGTCAAAATGTGCCATGCTGATAGACTCATACCCAAAAAGACTGAGTGCTGTAATAAAATCAAAAGGTGCTTCAACAAAGTATTAGTTTAAGGGTGTGCACAATTATGCAACCATAATATTTTATTTTTATATTTTTTCTTCCCTCTACCTAAAAACTTTTAGTTTGTTTTTCAATTGAGCTGTACAGTTTATAGGTCACATTAAAGGTGGAAAAAGTTCTGAAATGATTTATCTTTGTCTCATTTTTTTTTACATCACCGAAACCTGACATTTTAACAGGGGTGTGTAGACTTTTTATCTCCACTGTATATCTGATCTGTTCACATGTATAACTGCTTGAGAAAGACTCTAGTGTTGAGTTGAAACGTTCCATATCGACATGGGTGAATAAAAGCATTTTTTTCATTTTTTACTGATTTTGGAGTGCTGTCTTTTTGCTACTTTAGATATTGGTATAGATAAATCAATAGATAAATGATAAAAAAAATAATAATAATGGATAGACAGATATTGAGATAGATAGATAGATAATAGATATGAAATAGATAAATATTAGATATGAGACAGATAATAGATATATAGATAGATAGAAGATAGATAATAGTTAGACATGTGGATAGATAGATAGATAGATAGATAGATAGATAGATAGATAGATAATAGATATGAAATAGATATATAGATAGATCAATAGACGAATAGAGATAAAATATAAACAGATAGAAAATAGACTGGTGCTGCTGCTGAACAGCTGATAGTCCGGAGAGCCAGGTGTTGGACTCCCCCTGATCTGATATTGGCAGCAGCCTATCCTCAGGATAGATCATCAACAGAAATATCCTGGACGCAGTATTCTCATTGTATGAAATGATGGCAATAGGTCATCTACTTATGATGGAAGGGGGGGGGGGGGGGGGTATACTGAGTTAATGCAGAATCCCCTCCACGTTTTTTTCTCAGGGTCTCTGGAGGTCCCAGAGTTTGGACCTTCACTAGTGAAAGTGATCCTAGCAATATACCATCAAGAGGGCATAGCTGGAGAGTCCATATTAATTTTTACTCTGAAGTCCCCTGAACAGTGGGGTCCTTTCCATGAAGGGTCCATAAGGTTGTGAGACATGCAGATGCTTGAAATAAATGATTGAATTTGGATTACTGGAAGGAGCCATATGGTCAGAGAACAGAAATTTGAGTCATTGTCATTTCACTGTGCGTCAGGATCCATCTCAGGAGGTCACATTTATAGACATGGAGAAGTTGGGATGACAGGAGCTTGTGCTTGACTCACCCTTGTCAGGAAAGGAAAGACTGTGCTTCTTGGCTATATCCTTATTGTTAGGCAATAGATGTTTCTTCATACTTATGACAGTGCAAGTGATTAGAGATGAGCGAAATTATAAAAAAGTCAATTTGGCCGGTTCGCCAATTTTTTAAATTTTTCTTGGTTCTATCCGAATTTATTTGAGGCTAATAGCGTTAAAAAACTGCTATTTCCTGGCTGCAGAGAGCCTGTATAGTGGTGTAGAACAGTGGTCCCCAACCTTTTTTGCACCAAGGACCAGTTTCATACAAGTCAATTTTCCCGGGGACCGGGTGGGTTCTGGGCGGGGCTTAGGGGTGGGCGGGGCTTACTGATTCACGTGCATGACAAAACACGTCCTAGAATCCGTCCTAGGGGCTCAAATCCAGAAAATAACTGATCAGTTTTATCCCCATGCATTCTGAATGGAGAGCAATCCGTTCAGGATGCATCCAGTTCAGTCTTTTTTTTACTGATCAGGCTTTTCAGAAAACTGTAGCATGTTGTATTTTTACCTCCGGCCAAAAATCCGGAACACTTTGACTTGACGCATTTTCCCCATTGACTTGCGATCCCACTTTTGCATGTTAAACCAGAAAAATGTGGAAAAAAAAAAGTTTAAGTCCATAAATGGCGGATCTGTTTTTTCCAATGCATTTTTTCATTGTGATCAGAATCCTGATCAGGATTCAAATGTAATCCGTTTTCACACGTTTTTCCAGATCGGCGGGCAGTTCCGGCGATGGAATTTCCCGCTGGATTCAAACAACGCTAGTGTGACAGTACCCTTAGATAGGCATATACAACAGTTTGAAGTGCCCACGACCTTCACCGAGTGGGACACTGCACACTGAAACTGACATGTGAATGAGGCCTAACTGATGCGCAAAATAACTGCAGTACGCACCATGTGCATGTGGCCCTAGCAAAGGATTTGTCTGCGGAGGGGAAATCTGCAGTACACCAAACCTCAGCCAAAATCAGGAATTTGGGATGGGGTTGGGGTCCGCACAGAAATTGACCTGTGGGTGGATTTTAAAACCACGTCAAATCTGCATTTAAATCATGCGGTTTTTGCAGCACGTTTTTCTGTTCACATCTGGCATTGACTGTAGCAACTGGGTTACCACTTTCATTTTTAACAGACACTGTGAGAATAGCACAAGTGACGCGGTCGGCTGCCACCGGCGCCCTCATGGTGCCAGTCCCACATCCAGGCAAGTCTATTATTGAACGAGGGTCCCGCGCTCACCCCCCCAAATACCGCACCACCAGCAGCCAGCGCATCCCCCAATGTCTCCAGCACACCTGACACAGCGTGGTCTCGTGCTGCTGCGCTGTCGGATACGCTGTACTGGCACGGGCGGGAGAAGAGCGCGCGCACCGTTAGGGCAGACAGACCAGAAGAAGAGGCTGCCGTTCGGTACACAGCAGTAAGCCCTCCCCCTACTTTAATATTAGACCTATTCATTGGTGGCAGTGGTGCGGCGCCTCAGAGCCAGCTCATTGTATTGGGCTCATGGGAGGGAGGGATCCCCAAGCCTCCGTCCCTCCCTCCTTCTCCGCTGACTTACATTTATTTTTTATGCGTCGGGCGCGCATGCGCTTCCAGTTCCACTGCGTTCCTCTGCGGCCCGGCATTGTCTCATCCAGGGCCCGGTCCTGGGCCGCGGCCCGGCGGTTGGGGACCGCTGGTGTAGAACACTGTGCCTTGCAGTAACACGCATAGGGAGTCTGCTGTGGTAGTGAAATAATACTGTGAGTCAGTATGACACGCAGATGACAGGAGTCGCTCTTAGAATCACTGCACACTTCACTTATTTGGGCAGTTACAGGGCCAGTGTTGACTTCACTGAACATATAACTGCACCGCTGAACTGCAAATATATTTTATTTTTCCACTATTACACAGCAAAAAGGGCTTTAGAACATATAACTGCACTGCTGAACTGCAAATATATTTTACTTTTTCTACTTATACATGCCACAAAAGGCTTTAGAACAGAGGCTGTAGGCTAATAGCTGTAGGCTTTCTGGGCATGCTGGGAGTTGTAGTTTTGCAACACCTGGAGGGCCGCAGGTTGAGCATCCCTGCTTTAGAAAATATAACTGCACCGCTAAATGGCAAATATATTTTTATTTTGCTGCTATTACACAACAAAAAGGGCTTTAGAACATATAACTGCACCGCTGAACGGCAAATAGGCCCTTATTCTTTTCCACTTATACACGCCACAGAAGGATTTAGAACATATAACTGCACCGCTGAACGGCACATATTTTTATTTTGCCACTAATACACAAAAAAAGGGATGTAATCTTCTCACTTCACCACACAACGGCTAATCCCTTTTTTTCCCAATAATACAAGCCAAAAAATGCTTTAGAAAATATAACTGCACCGCATAAGAGCAAATAAGATGAAGAAATATTTCCTTGCAATAAACCCTGTTAATGGCTGTATCACACAGCACTTGCACCCCAATAACAAGAACGGTTTGCTGGAATTACAGAGCTGTATAATGGCAATTTGGATCCGCAGTCAGTGCAGCAAGGTGTAATAGGATTGTTCCTAATACCCAGGCTGTAACCTCCCCTACTGCACCCTGTTCTACATAAATGCTGTGGAATGATTCCTCCCTATCCTTTCACTACAACTTGAATAATCTTTCCCTACACTGGAAAATGGCAGAATCCAAGATGGCTTAAGCTATTTAACCCCTTAAGGACTCAGCCCTATTTCACCTTAAGGACTCGCCATTTTTTGCAAATCTGACCAGTGTCACTTTAAGTGCTGATAACTTTAAAACGCTTTGACTTATCCAGGCCATTCTGAGACAGTTTTTTTTGTCACATATTGTTCTTCATGACACTGGTAAAATGAAGTAAAAAAAATTAAAAATATTATTTATAAAAAAATACCAAATTTACCCAAATTTTTTAAAAAATAGCAAATTTCCAAGTTTCAATTTCTCTACTTCTATAATACATAGTAATACCTCCAAAAATAGCTATTATTTTACATTACCCATATGTCTACTTCATGTTTGGATATTTTTGGGAATATTTTATTTTTTGGGGATGTTACAAGGCTTAGAAGTTTAGAAGCAAATCTTGAAATTTTCAAAAACCCAATTTTTAGGGACCAGTTCAGGTCTGAAGTCACTTTGCGAGGCTTACATAATAGAAACCACCCAAAAATGACCCCATTCTATAAACTAAACCCCTCAAGGTATTCAAAACTGATTTTACAAACATTGTTAACCCTTTAGGTGTTCCACAAGAATTAATGGAAAATAGAAATACAATTTAAAAATTTCACATTTTTGGCAGATTTTCCATTTTAATATATTTTTCCAGTTACAAAGCAAGGGTTAACAGTCAAACCAAACTCAATATTTATGGCCCTGATTCTGTAGTTTACAGAAACACCCCATATGTGGTCGTAAACCGCTGTACGGGCACACGGCAGGGCGCAGAAGGAAAGGAATGCCATACGGTTTTGGAAGTTTTTTTTTAAGCCCCCCTGATGCACCCCTAGAGTAGAAACTCCCAAAAAGTGACCGCATTTTAGAAACTACGGGATAGGGTGGCAGTATTGCTGGTACTAGTTTAGGGTACATGATTTTTGGTTGCTCTATATTACACTTTTTGTGAGGCAAGGTAACAAGAAATAGCTGTTTTGGCACCGTTTTTATTTTTTGTTATTTACAACATTCGTCTGACAGGTTAGATCATGTGATATTTTTATAGACCAGGTTGTCACAAACGCTGCGATACCTGATATGTATACTTTTTATTTATTTATGTAAGTTTTACACAATGATTTTATTTTTGAAGCAAAAAAAATCATGTCTTATTGTTTCCATAGTCTGAGAGCCATAATTTTTTCAGTTTTTGGGCGATTACCTTAAGTAGGGTATTATTTTTGCGGGATGAGATGACGGTTTTATTGGCACTATTTTGGGGTGCGTGTGACTTTTTTATCGCTTGCTATTACACTTTTTGTGATGTAAGGTGACAAAAAATTGCTTTTTTTACACCGTTTTTTTTTTTTAATGGTATTCACCTGAGGTGTTAGGTCATGTGATATTTTCATAGAGCAAGTTATTACGGACACTGCAATACCTAATATGTATACTTTCTTTTTATTTATGTAAGTTTTACACAATGATTTCATTTTTGAAGCAAAAAAAACATGTTTTAGGCTAGGTTTACATGACGACATTTGTCGCGCGACATTTTGTTGCACTAATGTCGCGCGACAATTTTTATAATGGCAGTCTATGGTGTCGCACTGCAACATGCGACATGCTGCGACTGCGACGCGACAGTCGCAGAAAAATCAATTTCGAATGGATTTTCTGCGACTGCCGCGTCGCAGTTGCAGCATGTCGCATGTTGCAGTGCGACACCATAGACTGCCATTATAAAAATTGTCGCGCGACATTAGTGCAACAAAATGTCGCGCGACAAATGTCGTCATGTAGACCTAGCCTTAGTGTTTCCATAGTCTGAGAGCCATAATTTTTTCAGTTTTTGGGCGATTACCTTGGGTGGGGTATGATTTTTGCGGAATGAGATGACGGTTTTATTGGCACTATTTTGGGGTGCGTGTGACTTTTTGATCGCTTGCTATTACACTTTTTGTGATGTAAGGTGACAAAAAATGGTTTATTTAGCACAGTTTTTATTTTTTACGGTATTCATCTCAGGGGTTATGTTATGTGATATTTTTATAGAGCCGGTCGATACGGACGCGGCAATACCTAATATGTATACTTTTTTTATTTATGTAAGTTTTACACTAACAGCTTTTTTAAAACAAAAAGAAATGATGTTTTAGTGTCTCCATATTCTGAGCCATAGTTTTTTTTATTTTTTGGTCGATTGTCTCAGGTAGGGGCTCATTTTTTGCGGAATGAGGTGACAGTTAGATTGGTACTATTTTGGTGGGCAAATGCCTTTTGATTGCTTGGTGTTGTTCCTTTTGTGATGTAAGGTGACAAAAAAATTGTTTATTTAGCACAGTTTTTATTTTTATCTTTTTATTTTTTACGGTTCATATGAAGGGTTAGGTCATGTGATATGTTTATAGAGCCGGTTGATACGGACACGGCGATACCTAATATGTATACTTTTCCCCCCCCCTATTTTTTACCAATTTTTTTTAACTTTATTTGGGGAATTATAGATTATATTGTGGTTTTATATGGTCACTGTACGGTAGATTTATTTTTATACAGTATGATGGTTTGACTTGGTCACCTATGGTAGCTTTTTTATTACTGTATGATAGATTTATTTCCACAGTGTAAGCTGTTTTATTTGGTCACTTATGGTGACTTGAATTTCTACACTGTATGGCAGTAGTATTTGGGCACCATGTGGTTTTATTTGGATACCGTACAGTGGTATTATTTTGGACACTGTATGGTAAATACCTTTCTACACTATGGCAGTTTTATTTAACCAAGGTATGGTTGATTTATTTCCATGCTGTGTGTTGGTTTTATTTCTACACTGTATGGTAGTTTGATATGATCACGGTACGTCAGTTTATTTGGACATCATTTGGTGGGTTAATTTTGTCACTGTAGGATGGATGTATTTGGACATTGCAGTGTTTTTATTTGGTCATTGTATTGTGGCTGTATTCCCTCACTGTATGGCAGTATTAATTGGTCCCTCCATGGTGGGTTCATTTCTTCACCATATTTTATTATTATTTTGACACTCTGTGGTGACTTTATTGGTACTGTGTGGTGATTTTTTGTATGGCGGCTATATTTTGACACTGTATGCTGGTTTTATGTTGCTGTATGGTGGTTTTAATATAACAGTATTGCTGTACTGTTTGGGTACTGATCAATATAGGGCATTCTTATTTGGGAACTCAAGGTTGGTGTTATTTGGGCAGTACTGGACACTGTGTAGCTATAATATTTGGGCACTGAATTGTAGTTTTATTTTTACACTGTATGATGGCTATTTTGATGCCGTATGATTGTATTATTATGAGACTATATATAGTTGTATTTATTGGGTTTCCTCAGTGTAGCGCATTGTTATTAAGGAACTGTAGATTGGTGTCATTTCTTCATATAGCAGTAGTATCATTGGGCACTGTATGGTTGTACTATATTGGGCTCTGTATGTCATTGTTATTTGTGTATTGAAAGATGGTGTTGCTTGGCTTATGCATAGTTCAATTGTTTGACACTTTAGATTTCTTTTTGGGTTTTATTACGTTATTATCTTCTTGCTGGGAATCACTTTTACTCCTGGGGATCCACAAACTGAAAAGGGGGGGTGTAGACCCTTTTAATACGGTATTATGATTACCGACCATTCACCTCTATGACGTACATGATACGACTGATGCAGCCGCCTTCTTGCTGAGTTTTACGTCGCGGTTGCTCTTGGCCTGAGTTTGTTACGCTTTTTATACCGTATGTAAACTTATCGTGCTGCGTTACTGTATTCCAAAAGATAACATTTGCAAGAAATCTTCTTGTATGTTGAATTCTACACTATTTTGCTGGGAATAGCTGCACACTAATTATAACAGAGCGGTGACCTCAGTGGACTCCACCGCAGCTTTGTCTCAGAGGATGTGGCGTGGGGGCTGGGAGCCTTCCTGGCACGTAATAAAATATTTCCTTTTTCCCCTTTTTTTTTTCACTCACGACTTGACTGTAAGAGCAAAATATCATCATCCTCACAAGTGTAAAGTCACTGGTCTGGAAACAGATCCCAGAGGCCAATTCAGCTGTAAAATCCTCACATTAAAAGAATGGCAAAAATATATAATAATAATAAAATTTATCATTAACCCTTTGAGTCCAGGAGGATTTTCAATTTTTGCATTTTCATTTTTCCTCCCTGCCTGTCCGGAACCATAACTTTTTTATTTTTCTATTCACATATGGAAGGCTTATCTTTTGTGGGACAAGTTATAATTTCTAATAGCACCATTTAATATTGCATACGGTGTAGTGGAACACTGAAAACAAAAGTCCAAATGAGGTGGAATTGGAAGAAAACCCTATTTTGCCACCCAGTGATATGGGTTTTATCTTCACTGTGTTCCCTATGCAGTGAAACTGACCATTTGTCTTCTTTCTCTGGGTTTGTACGATTACAGTGACACCACATAGTTTTTATTGTGTTTTAATACTGGAAAAAAAAAACTTTGGAAAAAATATTTTTTTCTTCTCATCATCATATTCTGACCCCCTTTATTAGGCCTCTTTCACACGAGCGTGACGGATTAGGTCCGGATGCGTTACGTGAAACTCGCACCATTTTGCAAGCAACTTTAGTCAGTTTTGTCTGCGATTGCGTTCAGTTGTTCAGTTTTTTCCACGCGGGTGCAATGCGTTTTGATGCGTTTTTCACGCGCGTGTAAAAACTGAAGGTTTACAAACAACATCTTTTAGCAACCATCAGTGAAGAACGCATCGCATCCACACTTGCTTGTGGATGCAATGCGTTTTTCACTGAAGCCGCATTCACTTATATGGGGCCAGGGCGGAGTGAAAAACGCAGAATATAGAACATGCTGCGATTTTCACGCAACGCACAAGTGATGCATGAAAAACAATGCTCATGTACACAGACGCATTAAAAATGAATGGGTCCGGATTCAGTGCGGGCGCAATACGTTCACCTCACGCATTGCACCCGCATGGAAAACTCGCCCGTGTGAAAGGGGCCATTTTTATTATATTTTTTTAGCCCCCCTAGGAGGCTAGAATATGCAATGTTCAGATTGCTTTTAGCCTATATTGTAGTTCAATACAACTACAATGTAAGCCTGGTTTGCTGTTATCCTCTGGAGACCTGCCACCTGCAAGGCTCGATAGGAAGAACAGCTCAGCTCTTTAGAGAGACTCAGTGCATAAGAGGGAAGGAACGGCTCCCCTGATTGCCGCACGAGAGAACCGTTCCTGGCCCAAAAAAGTGCGCTTCCAGCATTGAGATGCCATGGTCCCATTTGACGACGGTATCTAAAGGGTTAAATGTCTGTGATCAGCGTTATCACTCGTCCCAGACATTAGCCCCAGGCCTCTGCTGTTTGAAATATTTAAATCCCCTCCTAAATTGTGCTGGGACTCGAGGGGTTAAAAAATCTATTTGGCGCAATTTTATAAAATATTGTTGCCATCTCATAACTAACAGTGGACCGTTATAATACATATGAATGTTAGGTTATTGAGGGCAGTGATCTCCAACTTGTGACTTTCCAGCTGTTGCAGAACTACAACTCTCACCATGCCCTGATAGCCACAGGCAACAGCTGGAGAAACCACAGGTTTGGGAACATTGGTCTAGACTCTAGAGCCTTAGAGGCTTTGATACTATAATGTCTTATGGTATGTCCGTTAGGTGGGAGTCTAGGAAGTCTTTGAGGGAGAGGGTCACAGGCTTGATACTTGCAATTCCTGTCAAGTTATGCTTATCTCAAAGAATAATCAGTGGAGGGGAAGCAATGACACAGCCAGCACTCTTCAAACTCACTTGTATACATTGCCTGCTCTGACCCTGTGCATGGTTACTCTTTCTGCTAGTATTCCACTTGCTCCGACCACTGCCTACGCACGACCATGTCTTGGTGTCTCGTCTTGATAGAGCATGGTTAATCTGTTGTTTGTCAGAGTTAGGGCTCATTCACCCGAACGTATTTTGCGTTCTGTATACGGAACCATTCATTTCAAGGGGTCCGCAAAAGATGCGGACAGCACTCTGTGTAATGTCCTCATCTGTTGCTCCGTTCTGTGGCCCCGCAAAAATTTTGAGTCCTGTCCTATTCTTGTCCGTTAGGCATTTCTATAATAGGCCTCCTGTTCCGTTCTGCAAATTGCAGAAGGCACATGGGCGCCATCCGTGTTTTGCGGATCCGCAATTTGCGGACAGCAAAAAACGGCACGGTCGGGTGAACGAGCCCTCAAGCTAAGAGAACTAAGGCTGCTTTCACATCAGCGTTTTTGCTGGATCTGTCATGGATCTCTATCCATGACAGATCCAGCAAAAACGCTGATGTGAAAGCAGCCTTAGTTCTCTCAGTTTAAGGGCTCGTTCACCCGACCGTGCCGTTGCGAATCGAATCCCACAAAGTTGAATTTGATCCGACTATCAGGATAAATTTGATTCGCCTAGAAGCCGAATTTCCTCGTGCTTCGTGTCAGCGAATCGATTTAGCCTGAAATAGTATAAAAAACGAAAAAATTCTAACTTGCTCGCGACGGGTTGCCAGTCTCCATCTAGCTTGAAGATCTCGGCCGAAATCCTGTGCGGCGCGAGATTACATCATCACGCCGGCCGGCGTGATGACGTCATCCGTCACCACGCCAGCCGGCGTGATGACGTAATCTGGCGCTGCACGGGATTTCGGCCGAGATCTTCAAGCAAGATGGCGGTGGCCGGCCTGTCGCAAGAAAATAGAGGTGGTAAGTTTGATTTTGTAAGTTTGAATTATTGTTAATTTTACACTCAGATGCCGCGATCATGTATGAACGCGGCATCTGAGGGGTACAATGATGGGAGCGGCGCTATCGCAGTTCCCTGTCATTGCACCCGCTACTTTAAAAAAAATGCGCTTCGTGACTAAGTAATTCGTCACGAAGCGACATTTTTTAAAAAAATTCGGCAATGCAGCCAAATCGAATTTTCAATAAATTTGCTCATCTCTAGTAATAGATCAGCAAAAACGCTTCTGTCACGATAATACAACCGTCTACATCCATTATGAACGGATCCGGTTGTATTATCTTCAAAATAGCCAAGAAGGATCCATCATGAACTCCATTGAAAGTCAATGGGGGGGCGGATCAGTTTACTATTGTGTCAGAGAAAACGGATCCGTCCCTATTGACTTACATTGTGAGTCATGACGGATCGGTCATGCTCCGCACCACATCGCGGACAGAAAAAAGCTACTTGCAGCGTTATTCTGTCCGCAATGGGGACTCAACCAAATGGAACAGAATGCATTCTAGTGCATTCCGTTTCGTTCAGTTCAGTTATGTCCCCATTGACAATGAATGGGGACAAAACGGAAGCGTTTTCCCCCGCTATTGAGATCCTATGACGGATCTCAATAGCGGAAAGGGAAAGCACAGATGAGAAAGTAGCCTTATTTGCATACCTTTTTCCCCGAGAAGCATTGCATGGCCTATAAGTCTCTTTACGTTCACTAGATGCTCTCCTCAAGCAGGAATAGTGCCCCCAGACCCACAACAACAACCATTCACTAGAGATGAGCTAATCAGTTCTACTGATTTGGAACTCATCCTGAATAAAAAAAAATAATAATCAGCTTCCAATGAACCTGAATTTCTAGTGATTTCTTTTGGGCAAATTACAGAAAGACCCACATATAATACTACACTGGGAATAAGACAAGCAGGACAAGAATATTGGGTGTCTCAAGAGGAAATTGCTCTGGTTAGCTGAATGGCCTTGGGGGTGCTCTTTCTTATTAGGGAGACCAATAAGTATGCATGAAGTGTATTGTAGTCCAGCCAACACTTCTCTGACTTTCTTCCTTTCACTAGAGATGAGCTAATCAGTACTACCAATTTGGAACTTATCCTAAATTACAGGCACATGCCAACTACTTACAGTGCAGTTTGTTAATATTGCCAATTAAGTTTACTTTAATCATAATGCAGTTTCACATATACAATATGTTATCTCCATTTTACAGGTCACCTGTGATGTCACCATTCATAGTGTGTATCTTTCACATAGCATAGATTCTCAGGGTATTTAATCCACAGTGGAGCCTACTTTACTTCACTATCATGGTAGCATCTTACAGTGGATAAGCCTGATTATGTGACGTATCAGACATAACATATTAAAGGGCTTCACATACACATGAGATACATAAGGTAGTAAGTCACAAACTAAACGGGTGGAAATGGGTCAATGCTAACCAATAGCAACACAACAGTAACTGCATAGCTGCAAAAGGAAGCACATAAAGAGCTACAGAGATTGCAGAGATACATCCATGGCACATAGTCCTTACTTTTGTATGAGCCCTTAAAGGCATTTATCATCTTAAATTACTGAGGTTAAAGGGGTTGTCTCACTTCAGCAGTTGGCTTTTATCATGTAGAGAAAGTTAATACAAGGCACTTACTAATGTATTGTGATTCTTCATATTGTCTCCTTTGCTGGCTGAATTCATTTTTCCAACACATTATACACTGCTTTTTTCCATGGTTACGACCACCCTGCGATCCATCAGTGGTGGTCATGTAACGCTCGAGATTGGCATTACCACTTCTGCACCCCGCTACTGTCTTTACTGCTTAACCTCATGTCATCATGTGTATTTATTTCAGGTTTAAACACTGTGCATTTCCTATTTTGTAACTGTTCATGTTCACGTATAATGTGCCTGGTTCACCAGCAGGTGGCAGCAAACACGGCAGAGCTACAGGTACATAGAATGGAACTTACCATTCCATTCTAACCCCCCTCTGTGGAGGAGTGGGCGAGTCCAACTTCCTGCAGGAAGGGTGTGTCCAAGTTTAGTTGCAGTCTAGCTTATCCCCTGCTAGGGGAAGGAAGCCATTGCTGGACATGTCTCTGCTGGACGTGCCCAGGCCAAGCAAAGCCAAGCCAGCCAGAACACCTTCAGCTCTGTTGGATATGGAGGCCACAGTTTGGAGCCTCAGGAGTCAGGAGGAAATTTCCCTGGCCTAATTAAGAGACAGACTACAAAGAGAGAAGTTGCAGCATAAGGAAGAAGCCAAGTTACCAAGTCAGCCTGTCAGGACAGCAGGGTCCGAGACCAACCGATGTAGCAGAGTTGAGTTTGCCTGCCAGAGTTTTAAAGCTAAAGCCTGCTGGAACCAAGACAAAGCCTGAAACTGTTTGGACAAACGTTTATTCAAGTAAAGCTGCTATTGAACTTCATACCAGGTCTGGACTCAAGTTACTTCTTTCATCCCTCACTTACTGCCCCCTATTTGTCTGCTTCGGAGCCAACGCCTGGGGTTCTAGCTGTATCCAGGTAGGAGCACCATGACACTCGCACTCAACATAAAGGGCCATTTTAGGCCACCCTAAACCACTCGGCCATTCCTACACCTGGGTACCAACCCTCTAATAGGGCCCCAGGGGGCGGCCCGCTGCAGTCGTACTTTCACACTATAGGAAAAAGCGCCGTTCCCTCTGGTGCAAGCACGGCCACCGGCTCCTGGATTACAAGGTGGTTGTAACCTTAAAAACAAGCAGTGTATAATGTGATGGAAAAATGAATCCAGCCAGCAAAGGAAACAATATGGACAATCAGAATACATTAGTAAGTGCTTTGTATTAACTTTCTCTACATGATGAATGCCATTTGCTGATATGAGACAACCCCTTTAATGGGTGATGGATTAAAAATCACATTAACGAACAGATTGTTGGACGTTCCGGATTCAGAATTAAAGGAATTTCTCAGTAAAATGTTGGAATACTGTAGATAATGGGAGAGTTTATTTGCCATGAGAAAGTCAAAGTGCAAGACCCTACTTTTAATGGTTGGCAATTATTTGCTGTTACACACACGGCACCCGGGGAGGCATGTTGTGGGTGGTAGAGCGGATGACCTGTGCAGAGGGTTAGTCTAGTTCCCAGGATATTGTTCATAGATACACAGCTCATTATACACCAAGAGACTATGCCGGGCCCTGAATGTGGCCTCGTCAACAGGAAGAGGCATAATGTGAGGTGTGAGCAGGGGTGTGTGATAACGGCGGTGCTGGCTTTAACAAGAATGTGCACGTTATCAGTATAATCTATAGTGCGTCACCAAATATACACAGTCCCTTCATCTGCACTGAAAATTTTATTGCTAACATGCACAATATAAAAATTTGTGTTGAGCGAAGACCTGAATTTCAGGACAAATTCGATTCGCTGCAAAGCCGAATTTTCTTGTGCTTCGTGGTAATGAATCGATTTTACCTGAAATAGTGTAAAAAAAACAAAAACAAAACAAAAACATTCTTACCTCATCCATTTGCTTGCGAAGGGCCATCTTGCTTGAAGATCTCACACGAAATCCCGTGTGCGGTGACGTATAATGTCACCATGCAGGCCGGCGTAATGATGTAATCACGGGCCGCGCAAGATTTCGCGCAAGATCTTCAAGCAAGAAGGTGGCCGCCGGACCGTCACGAGCAAATGGATGAGGTAAGTAGTATTTATCTTAATTTTTAAAATTTTTTACACTTTGTTATTTATATCAGATGCCGCAATCAGTGATAAACGGGACATCTGAGGGGTACAATGACGAGGAGCAGTGCAGTCGCCTCTCCCTGTCATTCCACCCACTACTTTGTCACAAAGCAATTTTTTGGTGAAATTCGTCAAAGCAGCCGAATCAAATTTTTGAATAATTTACTCATCTATAATAATAATAATAATATGCTATAAAGCAGTGGTCTCCAACCTGTTGTTTTTCAAGTGACGCAAAACTCCCAGCTTGTCCGAAAAGCCTTTGTGTTGATGCAAAATGATCAAATTCAGACTGACTGCTTAAAGGGAACGCATCACACTGTACATGTAGTCCTATCTGTGGGCGGGGTGTTTGAGAACAGGGGGCGCTGTGCAGATTGATACACTCCTTAACACTGAAATATCAGCACCAAGAAGGACAAAATGTAAGGTTGTACTAATCGTGAAATTAGCAGGTAGAGAACAGCGAATTGAAGCTGACAAAGTGGAATTCGATCCGAATGTCAGGAAAAATTTGATTCGCAACGAATGCAAATTTCCTCTCACTTTGTGGTAACAAATCGCATTTTTCCTAAAATAACGGCTATACATGTGAGGACATGGGGCAAGGAACTCTGGGAAGGCGGGATCACCCAGATTGCATACATGCAGCCAATCAGTAGCCAGCCAGCCCTGTGATGTCACAGCCCTATCAATACGGCAGTCATTTTAGATTCTGCAATTTTCCAGCGTTCTGAGTGCAGGGACAGACGTGAGAAGGCGCTAGGGACAGCAATAGGAAAAACATAATTGTGAACGAAAAAACTGAAAACACAAGTAATAAGTGCAGGGAAAGATAAGGAGGAATCATTTAACAGCATCTTAGTGCAGGGAGAGACGTCAGAAAATGCTAGGGATAGTGCTAGTAAAGCGATTTATAAGTGCAGGGAAAGGATAGGGAGGAATCATTGCACAGAATCTTAGTGCAGGAAGAGACGTCAGAAGGCGCTAGGGACAGTGCTAGAAAACCGATTTACAAGTGCAGGGAAACATTATTTTGTGATCCAGATAGCCATTGTACAGCTCTATCTGTAAAGAATAAATCAAGGCAACTGGTCTTACTGTAGATTTCTTGAAAACGTTTCACTCATTCTTCCAACAAGCTTTCTCAATTCTGAGTGACTGTACAAGAATTCTCTGGGAATAAATATGCAACTGAATCAACATCTGGTAATTATACCCAGCATGGGGTCAAAGGTGTTGATTCCATTATCCTAATTGGAGTCAGTAGGTGATAATGACCTCCTAGAAGAAGGTGTCAAGACAGCATTGTATGTGGCAGACAATAGATGTATAACCCCCCCCCCCCTCCCGCCTCTATTCAAGCTCGGCTTCTGCATTTTTACGTAGATGGCCTCCTTCACACCTCGTTTGTACCAATCGGCCTCCTTATCCAAAACACGTACTTGACTGTCTTCAAAGGTGTGACCTGTTTCTTTTAGATGTAAGTACACGGCTGAATCTTGACCAGAGGTTTTGGCTCTTCTATGCCGAGCCATACGCTGATGTAGTTGTTGGCAACACACTGAGGCAACAACTGGTTCACCCAAAAGACCCAACGCCTAAACACAAGATGGACAACATTGTGTACGCAGTCCAGTGCAATGAGGAATGCTCAGAACTGTATATCGGCGAAACAAAACAACAACTATATCAGTGTATGGCTCAGCATAGAAGAGCCAAAACCTCTGGTCAAGATTCAGTGGTGTACTTACATCTAAAAGGAACAGGTCACACCTTTGAAGACAGTCAAGTACGTGTTTTGGATAAGGAGGCCGATTGGTACAAATGAGGTGTGAAGGAGGCCATCTACGTAAAAATGCAGAAGCCAAGCTTGAATAGAGGCAGGGGGGGGTTAGACATCTATTGTCTGTGAAATGACAGGAAGAGGTGCACAAAGTCGATCGTCTGATTAGAAGAATGGTGAATAGTAATCCCTTCTATACTGCAAGTGAAATTGAACATCACATCCCAAGCCTAGGGCGGCAAACAGTGTCTACACAAACTAATAAAAGGTGTCTACATGACATTGGACTATTAGCCAGATAGAGGTGGACACCCCCTCTCTCAAAGGCTATCATGGTGCACAGCAAGACAGCAACAGAGGCTGGAATGGAGGTCTATCCTCTTCAGCAATGAGTCTTGCTTTTGTCTCAGATGCAATGATAGCTGGAGATTGGTCTAAAGACTACATTGGTAACGCCATGCAAAGGCCTTCACAAGGTAATGTCACACCGGTCCTACTCCTGGGATTATAGTGTGGGGTGGCAATGTACGGTAGCCGGACCCCTCTAGTCTTCATTTCAGGTACACTAACAGCTCAGTGTTACATTGATTTGGCCATGGAACCAGTGCTATGGCCATTTCTCCAAAGTGTCCCAAGGGCCATTTTTCAAGAGGTCAACACAAACCTGCATGTTGCTTGTGCTACTGTAAGCAGCCTGCATGGTGTAAATGTGCTTCCATGGCCTGAAGCGTCTGCAGACTTGCCTCCCATCGAGCACATCTGGAACGTCACTTTTAAGTAATTGCAAAGGGAGCTACCGGCAATGGATCTTAATGAAGTGCATTCAACGTGGCAGAACATTCCGCTGACAACCATTCATAACATCACTGATAAAATGAACTTCTCCGTTTGGAGCTCACACTCGATAAGGAATAAATCGAGATGTTATGAATATTTTATTTCCATTTTTTAATCACTTGCACATCATTAACATGTCTATTGATCCAGTTTTCCATAACTCTACGACTTTTCCTTCTTAGTGTTGCAATTTCAATGTTGATGAGTGCATACAGCCTTGTGGGAAAAGATTCAGTAAAGAATAATACTGTGGATTTTTTTAACTCCTTAATGACTAGGACTAAAAAGACTTGATACGATTGGTGTAAAAAAAACACCAACCTCCTGCTGCTGCCGTTCTGACAATGCTGAGGTCCCCACTGTACGCACTCAACTTCCTCCTCTTGTCCCAACATGGCAGGAAATGTTTTTGAATACCACTTTTTGAATCACCTGCAGTAGCAATGAACCACCTCTTCCAGTGATTGAGCAGAATTTCCAGTCATTTCCTGCCGTCAGCAGGAAGTGGAGTCAGAGGGAACTTGGGCACAATAGGAAAGACAGCAACAGGGGATCGGTGAGGTGAGTATAAGCTTGGTTATTTTTTTACACAATTTCAATCCCCTTTTAAGGCTACTTTCACACTAGCGGTTTTGCCGGATCCGGCAGGGTTCAGCAAAAACGCTTCCGTTACTGATAATACAACCATCTGCATCCGTTATGAACGGATCCTGTTGTATCATCTTTAACATGACCAAGACGGATCCGTCATGAACTCCATTGAAAGTCAATGGGGGACAGATCCGTTTTCTATTGTGTCATCCCAGGATGCTGTGGTTTGCTCTGGTATGAGAACGGAATGGAATGCATTTTGGAGCATTCCGTTCTGTTCAGTTACGTTATGTCCCCATTGACAATCTCAATACCGGAAAACATTAACGCTAGTGTGAAAGTAGCCATATTTGGCTGGAATACCCCTTGAATGACCCCTGTTTTCTGTTTTTGCTTTTTTCTGATCTTGTTTTATGTGGGATTTAATTTTTTTAAAATTCTTTTGGTGAACACAGTAAAAAACATTTTTTTGATTCATTTATAGCATATTTGGGGGTGAGAGCTTTTTATATTTCTATTTTATTTTTACCTTTTTTTCTCCCAAGAGAAAAGTCTCTGGGGGACATCAATTTTTTGTGTTTTTCACAGTAACTGGGGCATCAACAGGTAGCAAAAGGGACAAGGCTATTGCAAACCCCACCCTAAACTGAGTGTATTGGGAAGTGCTCCGGTTTATAGGGTGTTCCCATGGGCAAGGCATGAAAAACCTGATTTTGACTTATTTGTTGGTAAATATCCACCAGGCAAACCTGGTTAGATGATAGGATCCATTGGGCTTCAAAGGTCCAATGGCAAATTGTCTAACGTCATTTTTTTTATTTCATTTTTTCAGCCCCCCTCAAAGGCCATAAGAACATGCCCCCCTCAAAGGAATTAAGAGCATGAAAATACTTAAATATTACTTTACTATAAATGTATTACCAAATACCTTTCATTAGTAATAATGGCTCATTTTGTCTGGGGAGAAATTATTAGAAGAAATAAAATGGCCGCCGTCCTATTAGTACTCACAAAACCTGTCCTAATAACACAACAGGACAAGATACTTCAGAACACTGAGATAAAGAGCTGCCTCATCCTCCTCTCTGTTAGACTTGTTAGGGATTATGATCCTGAATACAGCTGATAAGATCTTCAGCTGAATCTCTGTAGGAATGGAGGACAGACTGTGGTAATGTGTGGATGTGGTAATGGAGACTGCGCACAAGAGCTGCTGCTCATCAGCCTCACCCCCACCTTTCTCTCTGTACTTCATGTCTCCTCATGAACTTCATTTCTACAGAGATTCAGCTGAAGATCTTATCAGCTGTATTCAGGATCATAGTCCCTGACAAGCAGAACAGAGAGGAGGATGAGGCAGCTCTTTAGCTCAGTATTCTGAAGTAACTTGTCCTCCTATGTGATAAGGACCGGTTTTGTTTGTACTAGGATCGCGGCCATTTTATTTCTCCTAATGATTGCTCCCCAGACAAAACGAGCTATTATAACTAATGAAAGGTATTTGGGAATATATTTATAATCAAGTAATATTTATAGGGTACCTATGATTTTTAATTGCTTTTTGATTGCATTGTTGCTACTGAATGCATCTGAACCTGGCCATTGCTAACAGCATGGGTTCAGCTCCTAAGCCTGGACCATCATGGAAGGTTGTGGAGAGTACTTCCCAACAGCACCTTGTATGAATGATGGATGTCAGTGTTACAGACAATAGTTGTGCAACCACCGTACCAAAACAAACCAGTTTGACTTTGGGCTAGACCTGAGGACGTTATCCTAGCGAACCCTTGGAATTCACCCTTTAACCCCACAGGGATCTGGTCTTTGTTGCAGGGGAGCCTCCAGGTCTCTACCTCTTAAAATAGTCATGGTGTAGTTGGCAGCTGACACATTGGGTCAGAACCACCAGTGCAAGGCACCAGAAGCACAGGCGAGAATTTAAATAACTAGACAACGAACTGGCACAAGTGAATCCAAGGCAAAACACTGACAGAATCAGACTGCGGACAACCTGGCACAGAACATGCAAAATCCATGGAACAGACTTCAGGACACAGTTCATACATAGCGTACATGTGCAAAAACTTAGCAAGATGGAACAGGCAGAGGAAACAGTTCAGACACAACAGTAGCAGCCACTTTACAAGGGAGATCAGACAAGAACTAGAATTTGGAATACATTTGCAAACAGAACTAAGACAAAATTCAGAGCATGCATGGAACAGACTCAAGAGCATGGTAAACAGGACTAGGACAACCGATAAAGTCAGACTGCTGAAAGACAAAGAACATACCAAACAGAAACTAAAGAACAGATTTCACCGAATCCATACACAGACAGAGCATGGCAAGATTCAACAGAGTCAATGTTGCATAGCCAGGGACAGGACCCACAACTCAGGAAATCTCTAGCAAGGTAACAACTCAGGAAATATATAGCAGACTAATGAACTCATCAGTCAAACAGATGCAAATACAAAACCAAGAAACATTAACTCATTTCAATACTGAACTGAGGAGAGATACAATAAACGGTACATTGGTACCAGTTCACATCTACAAGTAACCAAGGCCAGAATGAACAGAACAGTGGCCACATAAACAGCCATAGAATCAATGTCCCAAATTTAAACCCACAAGGCGCCAATGCCTGATCGCATGGTGAATGGCACATGAAATGCCATTGCATCAGTCAGTATAAGGTTTTTATTTAATGTAAGGATAACGTTTTTTGTTTGATAATGGGATAAAGTTTTGTTTTAACTTGGGACATTTTTTGGATGTCGGCATAAAGTTTTGTTTTATGTCAGAATAAAGTTTTGTTTGATGACAAGATAAAATTTCGTTTGATGTCGGGATAAAGTTTTGTTTGATGTCGCGATAACGTTTTATTTGATGTCAAGATAAAGTTTTGTTTGATGTCGGGATAAAGTTTCGACGAAATAAAGTTTTTGCTTTATTGGATTAAAACCTTTTGTTTGTCAGGTTAAAGTTTTTGCTTTATATCGGTATAAAGTTTTTGCTTAACATCAGGTTACAGTTTTTTGTTTGTTGTCGGGATAAAGTTTTTGTTTTGAATTAGGGATAACGCTTTTGTTTGCAAAGTCTTAGGGTACGGCATTTTTGTTTCAATCTACTATTTTTATACTTGATGACATATAATCAGTTTTAAAACTTCTTTTCCAGCATATTCCCATGACTTGGCTTTGATAGAGGTCTTACTCTCTATTTATTTTTGTAACTTACCAATCACAGTGGTTCAGCTCATGTGACCCTCTTGTAAGGTGTGGGATTATCTGCCCCTCTGAGCTCTGAATCTTCATTTGTTCACATCAGTTTCCAGCAGTATTGTGTATTTGGCCTCGGATGATTTCCTCTATCGGTTGCCTTGCCCATTTATATGATGCAGTCGCTCTTTTGTTCCTTCTCATTCTCAGACAATTACTTGGGCTATTTTTGAATCTAATTAAGAGAACAGCAGCCCCTAGAGGCCTCGAGTGGCAATCAGTTTGTAGGATGAAATAAATGTCATTTAGAAAATGTAGTGTATGGTTCTCGTATGCACTTCATCCATTGACTTTTCACTTTTAGGATCATATGGATTTTAAAACACTGTTTATAGAACTCTTAGAAATGTTTGTGGTATGTTGCTGTGGGTCCCAGAAGAGAAATATGTCCTCCATATGGTTTCTACAGTCATCTCCCACTGTGCTTCTAGTTAAACCAGATTCTAACTTTGTACTCCCTATAGCTACACTCTAGTTAGCTCTCCTCCAGATGGAATAAAACTGCCTCTCTAGCGCCACCTATTGCTAGCTACTATGTAAGTCAAAGTTCAATTGACTAAATGGTTTTCCGGGTAGAATAAAATATTGATCGCCTGTACTCAGGATAGGGCATTAACATCTGATCGGTGGGGGGGGGGGGGGGGGTCAAACACTTGTTGTAGCCACCAATCAGCTGTTTACTCTGTTTACTCCTAGAGAGACAGTTTTCTTCCATCTGGAGAAGAAGACTTCCTACACCAACTGGTGGTCTACGCCAGAGGAAAATGAAACTTCCCCATTCCCCACTGAGATCTTCCACGCCCTGTACTATATATATGATCAGTACAGAAAAGAGAGACAGTAATGGAACTGCCATGAAAGGATAGCACCAGTTTTTTTTTTCCCATTAGAAAGCTGATAGCCCCTTTCGACAGCTTTGTCTTTCTGTATTTTTGAGATCCTGGAGTTGTAAGATGTGCCATTGGTGTATATTAGGGATGAGCGAACTCGAACTGTATAGTTCGGGTTCGTACCGAATTTTGGGGTGTCCGTGACACGGACCCGAACCCGGACATTTTCGTAAAAGTCCGGGTTCGGGTTCGGTGTTCGTCGCTTTCTTGGCGCTTTTGTGACGCTTTCTTGGCGCTTTTTGAAAGGCTGCAAAGCAGCCAATCAACAAGCGTCATACTACTTGCCCCAAGAGGCCATCACAGCCATGCCTACTATTGGCATGGCTGTGATTGGCCAGAGCACCATGTGACCCAGCCTCTATTTAAGCTGGAGTCACATAGCGCCGCCCGTCACTCTGCTCTGATTAGCGTAGGGAGAGGTTGCGGCTGCGACAGTAGGGCGAGATTAGGCAGATTAACTCCTCCAAAGGACTTGATTAACTGATCGATCTGCAGCTGTGGATCATTGAGCTGCTGATCCTCAATTGCTCACTGTTTTTAGGCTGCACAGACCGTTTGTCAGTCTCATTTTTCTGGGGTGATCGGCGACCATTTTGTGTCTTGTGGTGCGCCAGCACAAGCTGCGACCAAGTGCATTTAACCCTCAATGGTGTGGTTGTTTTTTGGCTAAAGCCTACATCAGGGTGAAGCTGTCACACCAAGTGCATTTAACCAGCAATAGTCTGTTCATTTTTTGGCCATATACAAAATCAGGGGCAAGCTGCGCCTGTCACCAAGTGCATTTAACCCTCAATGGTGTGGTTGTTTTTTGGCTAAAGCCTACATCAGGGTGAAGCTGTGACACCAAGTGCATTTAACCAGCAATAGTCTGTTCATTTTTTGGCCATATACAAAATCAGGGGCAAGCTGCGCCTGTCACCAAGTGCATTTAACCCTCAATGGTGTGGTTGTTTTTTGGCTAAAGCCTACATCAGGGTGAAGCTGTCACACCAAGTGCATTTAACCAGCAATAGTCTGTTCATTTTTTGGCCATATACAAAATCAGGGGCAAGCTGCGCCTGTCACCAAGTGCATTTAACCCTCAATGGTGTGGTTGTTTTTTGGCTAAAGCCTACATCAGGGTGAAGCTGTCACACCAAGTGCATTTAACCAGCAATAGTCTGTTTATTTTTTGGCCATATCCCAGTCTAATTCTGTCACTAAATCCATACCGGTCACCCAGCGCCTAAATACTAGGCCTCAAATTTATATCCAGCTAAATCTGTCCCTAGTGCTGTAGCTGGGCGAGTTATTTAGTGTCCGTTCAAGCACATTTCTTGTTCTGGGTTGAAATACAATTCCCAATTTAGCAATTTCATAATTTAGTGGTTCCTGCTATATCAGAGCTATTTGAAATCTATCCCAAAAAGGGTATATAATATTGAAGGTGCACATTGGGTCATTCAGAATAACTTCACACACACCCGCTACTGTGTATTTCCAAGTCTAATTCTGTCACTAAACCCATACCTGTCACCCAGCGCCTAAATACTAGGCCTCAAATTTAAATCCCTCTAAATCTCTCGTTACCGCTGTACTGTTGTTGCTGGGCAAGATATTTAGTGTCCGTCAAAGCACATTTTTTGTTCTGGGTTGAAGTACAATTCCCAATTTAGCAATTTCATAATTTAGTGGTTTCTGCTATATCAGAGCTATTTGAAATCTATCCCTAAAAGGGTATATAATATTGAAGGTGCACATAGGGTCATTCAGAATAACTTCACACACACGCTTCTGTGCATTTCCAAGTCTAATTCTGTCACTAAATCCATACCGGTGACCCAGCGCCTAAATACTAGGCCTCAAATTTATATCCCGCTAAATCTCTCGTTACCGCTGTACTGTTGTTGCTGGGCAAGATATTTAGTGTCCGTCAAAGCACATTTTTTGTTCTGGGTTGAAGTACAATTCCCAATTTAGCAATTTCATAATTTAGTGGTTCCTGCTATATCAGAGCTATTTGAAATCTATCCCAAAAAGGGTATATAATATTGAAGGTGCACATTGGGTCATTCAGAATAACTTCACACACACCCGCTACTGTGTATTTCCAAGTCTAATTCTGTCACTAAACCCATACCTGTCACCCAGCGCCTAAATACTAGGCCTCAAATTTAAATCCCTCTAAATCTCTCGTTACCGCTGTACTGTTGTTGCTGGGCAAGATATTTAGTGTCCGTCAAAGCACATTTTTTGTTCTGGGTTGAAGTACAATTCCCAATTTAGCAATTTCATAATTTAGTGGTTTCTGCTATATCAGAGCTATTTGAAATCTATCCCTAAAAGGGTATATAATATTGAAGGTGCACATTGGGTCATTCAGAATAACTTCACACACACGCTTCTGTGCATTTCCAAGTCTAATTCTGTCACTAAATCCATACCGGTGACCCAGCGCCTAAATACTAGGCCTCAAATTTAAATCCCTCTAAATCTCTCGTTACCCCTGTACTGTTGTTGCTGGGCAAGATATTTAGTGTCCGTCAAAGCACATTTTTTGTTCTGGGTTGAAGTACAATTCCCAATTTAGCAATTTCATAATTTAGTGGTTTCTGCTATATCAGAGCTATTTGAAATCTATCCCTAAAAGGGTATATAATATTGAAGGTGCACATTGGGTCATTCAGAATAACTTCACACACACGCTTCTGTGCATTTCCAAGTCTAATTCTGTCACTAAATCCATACCGGTGACCCAGCGCCTAAATACTAGGCCTCAAATTTAAATCCCTCTAAATCTCTCGTTACCCACCGCTGTACTGTTGTTGCTGGGCAAGATATTTAGTGTCCGTCAAAGCACATTTTTTGTTCTGGGTTGAAGTACAATTCCCAATTTAGCAATTTCATAATTTAGTGGTTTCTGCTATATCAGAGCTATTTGAAATCTATCCCTAAAAGGGTATATAATATTGAAGGTGCACATAGGGTCATTCAGAATAACTTCACACACACCCGCTACTGTGTATTTCCAAGTCTAATTCTGTCACTAAACCCATACCTGTCACCCAGCGCCTAAATACTAGGCCTCAAATTTAAATCCCTCTAAATCTCTCGTTACCGCTGTACTGTTGTTGCTAGGCAAGATATTTAGTGTCCGTCAAAGCACATTTTTTGTTCTGGGTTGAAGTACAATTCCCAATTTAGCAATTTCATAATTTAGTGGTTTCTGCTATATCAGAGCTATTTGAAATCTATCCCTAAAAGGGTATATAATATTGAAGGTGCACATTGGGTCATTCAGAATAACTTCACACACACGCTTCTGTGCATTTCCAAGTCTAATTCTGTCACTAAACCCATACCTGTCACCCAGCGCCTAAATACTAGGCCTCAAATTTAAATCCCTCTAAATCTCTCGTTACCGCTGTACTGTTGTTGCTGGGCAAGATATTTAGTGTCCGTCAAAGCACATTTTTTGTTCTGGGTTGAAGTACAATTCCCAATTTAGCAATTTCATAATTTAGTGGTTTCTGCTATATCAGAGCTATTTGAAATCTATCCCTAAAAGGGTATATAATATTGAAGGTGCACATTGGGTCATTCAGAATAACTTCACACACACGCTTCTGTGCATTTCCAAGTCTAATTCTGTCACTAAATCCATACCGGTGACCCAGCGCCTAAATACTAGGCCTCAAATTTAAATCCCTCTAAATCTCTCGTTACCCACCGCTGTACTGTTGTTGCTGGGCAAGATATTTAGTGTCCGTCAAAGCACATTTTTTGTTCTGGGTTGAAGTACAATTCCCAATTTAGCAATTTCATAATTTAGTGGTTTCTGCTATATCAGAGCTATTTGAAATCTATCCCTAAAAGGGTATATAATATTGAAGGTGCACATAGGGTCATTCAGAATAACTTCACACACACGCTTCTGTGCATTTCCAAGTCTAATTCTGTCACTAAATCCATACCGGTGACCCAGCGCCTAAATACTAGGCCTCAAATTTAAATCCCTCTAAATCTCTCGTTACCCACCGCTGTACTGTTGTTGCTGGGCAAGATATTTAGTGTCCGTCAAAGCACATTTTTTGTTCTGGGTTGAAGTACAATTCCCAATTTAGCAATTTCATAATTTAGTGGTTTCTGCTATATCAGAGCTATTTGAAATCTATCCCTAAAAGGGTATATAATATTGAAGGTGCACATAGGGTCATTCAGAATAACTTCACACACACGCTTCTGTGCATTTCCAAGTCTAATTCTGTCACTAAATCCATACCGGTGACCCAGCGCCTAAATACTAGGCCTCAAATTTATATCCCGCTAAATCTCTCGTTACCGCTGTACTGTTGTTGCTGGGCAAGATATTTAGTGTCCGTCAAAGCACATTTTTTGTTCTGGGTTGAAGTACAATTCCCAATTTAGCAATTTCATAATTTAGTGGTTCCTGCTATATCAGAGCTATTTGAAATATAATATTCAAGGTGCACATTGGGTCATTCAGAATAACTTCACACACACGCTTCTGTGCATTTCCAAGTCTAATTCTGTCACTAAATCCATACCGGTCACCCAGCGCCTAAATACTAGGCCTCAAATTTATATCCCGCTGAATTTGAATACAATACATTGGGCCAAATAATATATTTGTTGTTGTGGTGAACCATAACAATGAGAAAAACATCTAGTAAGGGACGCGGACGTGGACATGGTCGTGGTGGTGTTAGTGGACCCTCTGGTGCTGGGAGAGGACGTGGCCGTTCTGCCACATCCACACGTCCTAGTGTACCAACTACCTCAGGTCCCAGTAGCCGCCAGAATTTACAGCGATATATGGTGGGGCCCAATGCCGTTCTAAGGATGGTAAGGCCTGAGCAGGTACAGGCATTAGTCAATTGGGTGGCCGACAGTGGATCCAGCACGTTCACATTATCTCCCACCCAGTCTTCTGCAGAAAGCGCACAGATGGCGCCTGAAAACCAACCCCATCAGTCTGTCACATCACCCCCATGCATACCAGGGAAACTGTCTCAGCCTCAAGTTATGCAGCAGTCTCTTATGCTGTTTGAAGACTCCGCTGGCAGGGTTTCCCAAGGGCATCCACCTAGCCCTTCCCCAGCGGTGAAAGACATAGAATGCACTGACGCACAACCACTTATGTTTCCTGATGATGAGGACATGGGAATACCACCTCAGCATGTCTCTGATGATGACGAAACACAGGTGCCAACTGCTGCGTCTTTCTGCAGTGTGCAGACTGAACAGGAGGTCAGGGATCAAGACTGGGTGGAAGACGATGCAGGGGACGATGAGGTCCTAGACCCCACATGGAATGAAGGTCTTGCCACTGACTTTCACAGTTCGGAGGAAGAGGCAGTGGTGAGACCGAGCCAACAGCGTAGCAAAAGAGGGAGCAGTGGGCAAAAGCAGAACACCCGCCGCCAAGAGACTCCGCCTGCTACTGACCGCCGCCATCTGGGACCGAGCACCCCAAAGGCAGCTTCAAGGAGTTCCCTGGCATGGCACTTCTTCAAACAATGTGCTGACGACAAGACCCGAGTGGTTTGCACGCTGTGCCATCAGAGCCTGAAGCGAGGCATTAACGTTCTGAACCTGAGCACAACCTGCATGACCAGGCACCTGCATGCAAAGCATGAACTGCAGTGGAGTAAACACCTTAAAACCAAGGAAGTCACTCAGGCTCCCCCTGCTACCTCTTCTGCTGCTGCCGCCTCGGCCTATTCTGCTGCTGCCGCCTCGGCCTCTTCCTCCGCCTCTGGAGGAACGTTGGCACCTGCCGCCCAGCAAACAGGGGATGTACCACCAACACCACCACCACCACCTCCGTCACCAAGCGTCTCAACCATGTCACACGCCAGCGTTCAGCTCTCCATCTCACAAACATTTGATAGAAAGCGTAAATTCCCACCTAGCCACCCTCGATCCCTGGCCCTGAATGCCAGCATTTCTAAACTACTGGCCTATGAAATGCTGTCATTTAGGCTGGTGGACACAGACAGCTTCAAACAGCTCATGTCGCTTGCTGTCCCACAGTATGTTGTTCCCAGCCGGCACTACTTCTCCAAGAGAGCCGTGCCTTCCCTGCACAACCAAGTATCCGATAAAATCAAGTGTGCACTGCGCAACGCCATCTGTAGCAAGGTCCACCTAACCACAGATACGTGGACCAGTAAGCACGGCCAGGGACGCTATATCTCCCTAACTGCACACTGGGTAAATGTAGTGGCAGCTGGGCCCCAGGCGGAGAGCTGTTTGGCGCACGTCCTGCCGCCGCCAAGGATCGCAGGGCAACATTCTTTGCCTCCTGTTGCCACCTCCTCCTTCTCGGCTTCCTCCTCCTCTTCTTCCACCTGCTCATCCAGTCAGCCACACACCTTCACCACCAACTTCAGCACAGCCCGGGGTAAACGTCAGCAGGCCATTCTGAAACTCATATGTTTGGGGGACAGGCCCCACACCGCACAGGAGTTGTGGCGGGGTATTGAACAACAGACCGACGAGTGGTTGCTGCCGGTGAGCCTCAAGCCCGGCCTGGTGGTGTGTGATAATGGGCGAAATCTCGTTGCAGCTCTGGGACTAGCCAATTTGACGCACATCCCTTGCTTGGCGCATGTGCTGAATTTGGTGGTGCAGAAGTTCATTCACAACTACCCCGACATGTCAGAGCTGCTGCATAAAGTGCGGGCCGTCTGTTCGCGCTTCCGGCGTTCACATCCTGCCGCTGCTCGCCTGTCTGCGCTACAGCGTAACTTCGGCCTTCCCGCTCACCGCCTCATATGCGACGTGCCCACCAGGTGGAACTCCACCTTGCACTCCACCTTCCACTTTCAACCCGATATACCATAGGGGGAGCCACATCGAAACCTTCTCTGCACTCGTAACAAAAGACCTCAGAACCATTAATAAAGATCTTAATACAACAAATAACCTAAACAAAAAAGAAAAAATCGCCCTCAAAGAGCTAATGGATAATAACAGCATCATCATCAGAAATGCTGATAAAGGAGGCGGCATCGTGATCCAGGACCGCGAGGATTATTTGGCCGAAGCACAAAAAATCCTAGGAGACAAAAACTACTATGAAATCCTATCCCACAACCCGATAAAGGAAGACACCAAAAAACTATTGGGCCTTCTGGAAAAAGCAGAATCACAGGGAATATTAACCAAAAAGGAAAAAGAATACATTACCATAGACCACCCGAACCTGGCACTTTTTTACCATCTACCAAAAGTTCATAAATCCACCCACAATCCGCCAGGGAGACCGATCATATCTGGCATCTCCTCACTCACATGCAATTTATCACACTACATCGACATTTTTCTACAGAAATATGTCATCCAACTACCCTCCTACCTGAAGGACTCCGCCACTCTAATCACCTTGCTCAAAAGGGTACATTGGAAAAAATCATACATTTGGACCACACTTGACGTAGCCTCATTATATTCCAACATCCCACACAATACAGGGATAGACGCCATACGGCAGTACCTACAACAAGACACGAACCTGCCAACCTCACAGGGACAATTCATTCTGGACGGCATCGACTTCATTCTCAAACACAACATCTTCAATTTTGAGAACAAAATCTACAAACAGACCAGAGGGACCGCTATGGGGACGCGATTCGCGCCCAGCTTCGCGAACCTGTACATGGGAATCTTCGAAAACCAATTCATCTACAACAAACACCCTTGGCAAGACAAACTAGTCTTCTACAAACGTTATATCGATGACTTGCTTTTGATCTGGGATGGCAGCCTAGAAGAGGCCAACAATTTCACCACCCACCTAAACAAAAATAACTTCAATCTCACCTTTACAGCCAACTATTCCGAAACATCTATTGAATACCTGGACCTAGTCCTATCCACTAAGGAAAATATCATCGAAACAAAAACCTTTTTTAAAAAAGTAGATGGAAACAGTTATCTGGACTATAGGAGCGCACACCACAAAAAATGGAAAAATAACATACCATTCAGCCAATTCAAGCGGATCCGTCGAAATTGCACAAAGGATGAAGACTTCAAACTACAAAGCCAGGTAATTGAAAAAAGATTCCGCAACAAAGGATACCCATGCGGCGTCGTCAAAGCAGCACTACGGCAAGCACAGAAATACACCCAGGATGACTGCCTACCATCAGAAACAAAACCACCAATCACCAAACCTAGTGATCCAGATACCACCAAAAAATACAAGACATCCTTCATAACCACATTCAATACCAACCACACGACCCTGAGAAATATACTGAAGAAGCACTGGCAGATACTACAAGCGGATCCCTTCCTAACGAAACATATACGACCAGAACCACACATAACGTTCAGAAGAGCCCAAACAATCAAAAATCTCATCGCCCCTAGTCGCTTGCGCATTCAGAAAAAACATCCCCCAGCCATTTTGAGCCTCTTTCCCAAAATGCTTGGAAGTTATAAATGCGGACACCAAAGATGTAAGTGTTGTCTGAACATCTCAAATCGGACCACCAAATTCTCCAGTAATATAACAGGAGAAAATTTTGAAATAAAGCACTTCCTAAACTGTTCATCATCATACATCATTTATTTATTGGAATGCAGCTGTGGATTACAATACGTTGGCCGGACCACCCTCACTCTGAGAGAGAGGATGAACAAACACCGGTGGAACATCACGAACGGCTTCCTCAAACATGGAGTATCCCGACATTTCCTGCAGGCACACAACAAGGATGCAGGAGACCTCTCCCTACTACCCATTGAAGAAATCCCAGCCACCCATGGTAACCGCTACCAGAAATTGAGGAGAAAAGAAATGTACTGGATATTCAAACTACAAACCATAGAACCATACGGCCTAAATGAATCGCTAGAAACCAACTGCTTCTAAAACCCAGATTGCCTAAACGAACTGTTAGAAACCAACTGCATCTAAACAAACCCGGATCCCTGCCCTTCAAAATCACACCACGCACTCTGCCACGCACCAGTCCATATTGTTTCACACACACCACTGCCCTTTCCTCCACTGCCCCCCCATCCACTCCCCTCCCCCATCTCCGTTCCCACCCACCTTACCACCATCCATCCCAATAATCCCCCCCCCTTCTCTCCACCACCACATCCCTTCCGCCCACCTGCCAACTACCGCGCCACTCTAGGTCATATACATGCCTCAAACCAGCCACCCTAGTACACTCCCCACTCCATTTCAAATGAATCAAACCAGCCACAACACACCAGCCCCTTCATCACATCACATCCCATCAAAACACCCCATCACAGCCACCCCATCAAAACACCCTATCAACACATAACATTACACAGCACCAGCCCCCCCCCCCTTTTTCCCTCTCCCCCCCGTGCTGCCAACATAACACATTAAACTGTCCACTACTCATCACATTACATATTCCCTCACTGCCCAGCGTCAGCCGAGCAGCACTCAAGGACGCCACAACCCCGCCCCCAGCACACCAGCTGATCGGCATAACAACTATGTACACCGCCCTCCCCCGCCCCCTTAGCACATCAGCTGATCGGCGCAGCATTACCAGTAGCCTTCCCGCCTGACGTCACGACCACGCCCCCTTCTGACGTCACGACCACGCCCCCTTCTGACGTCATAACCCCGCCCCCGCCACCCGAACTCAAAAAGCGCGCGCTCAGACACATGGAGAGCGGCGTTCCCAGCACTAACCAGACGCTCCAGGTAAGAGGCAGACTGCCACAGCGCTTGTGATGTCCACATCCCCCATTGCACCCCAAATAACTTGGTCAGCCTATCTAACCACCATGTGGGGCCACATTCCACCAGCGCAGCTCAAAATCCCCACCATTATACAGGACACCCTTCCTCCTCCCTCCAGCACCATCAAAATACCACCACACACTGCACCCACCCTTCTCATCACCACCGGCCACCCGCCCCCTTCATTTTATTACCCCCACCTTCTTTATTACCCCCACAGCCTTATTCCAAACACAACATACTACATCACATTGCACAGCACCATGTTTCCCCCCCCCCCCCAACCTGCCACCTGTCATATTTTTTCCTCGCAACCTCCCCCCCCCCCTCAGTTCCATCACCACAAACACATACATCATCATGCCCCTTTGCCCAGTGTCCGTCTTCTCATTTGTTGTGTTTTTATTCCCACAGCCATCTGGCCTGTCTCTATGCTGACGCCCGATTAAGGTAAACCCCCCCCCCCCCCCCACAACCACATTCAACCTAATACCGTCATAACACACACACATACCGCACTAGGGACACCAGCCTTCACACGCCATATACATTCACTCATCCGATAACCACAGTCCTCCTGAAACATACTTGAGCACACAATCTTTTATGCCAGCAGAAATAATACACACCTGGGCCCAATAGTGACCTCATACGCGGACCACCGAATACTTACTGACTTTCTTCGCTTTTAATCAACTGCTGCTGCTGTCACTGACATTTGCATTTTTATTTCTCTGCAAACTACAGATCTTATTATTGCCTTCATTATTTTATGTATAAATTATTTTTTTTTGTATATAACTATGCACATTTTAATGCTTAAAGGCACGCGCACAAACTCTCTAAATATTCCACTGTTCAATGCATGTCCACACCCATCTAACCAGGTGGGGATACATCTCTTGCCTCCGGCATTTTTTTCTTTTATACCCTTGTTTTAGACTTGATAAAGGAGTTATAAACTCCGAAACGCGTTGTCTACTGAACAATAAAAACAGCTATTTCACCAAAGTCCACTGTCTGAGGTCGTCCTTTTGTGCGCCAAACAAATACCCTACTGTGTGCAATCGCACACAAACCAGCAACTTCTTCCTTCACAGTCCCTAGGAGTCCCTGGCAACTCCACCTAAGGGACCGAACGGGTATTGGCAGCACCGACCTTTCCAAAATAACCAACGCCCCCCTATTTCTCCACGTGTACCTACCTTCACGGACGTTGAGCTCCAACCAGCACAACACCAAAAGGTGAGCACACTTCGACCATTACGCAGAACAACACAACCGCTACCCACCACCCTATGAGCGCCTCTCCCCTTTCTTTTCTCTCTTGCCAAACTGCTGCAGGAGGAGGAGGAGGAGGATGAGGAAGAGGGGTCATTTTTAGCACTTTCAGGCCAGTCTCTTCGAAGTGACTCAGAGGGAGGTTTTTTGCAACAGCAGAGGCCAGGTACAAATGTGGCCAGCCAGGGCCCACTACTGGAGGACGAGGAGGACGAGGATGAGGAGGAGGTGGAGGAGGATGAGGATGAAGCATGGTCACAGCGGGGTGGCACCCAACGCAGCTCGGGTCCATCACTGGTGCGTGGCTGGGGGGAAAGGCAGGACGATGACGATACGCCTCCCACAGAGGACAGCTTGTCCTTACCCCTGGGCAGCCTGGCACACATGAGCGACTACATGCTGCAGTGCCTGCGCAACGACAGCAGAGTTGCCCACATTTTAACCTGTGCGGACTACTGGGTTGCCACCCTGCTGGATCCACGCTACAAAGACAATGTGCCCACCTTACTTCCTGCACTGGAGCGTGATAGGAAGATGCGCGAGTACAAGCGCACGTTGGTAGACGCGCTACTGAGAGCATTCCCAAATGTCACAGGGGAACAAGTGGAAGCCCAAGGCCAAGGCAGAGGAGGAGCAAGAGGTCGCCAAGGCAGCTGTGTCACGGCCAGCTCCTCTGAGGGCAGGGTTAGCATGGCAGAGATGTGGAAAACTTTTGTCAACACGCCACAGCTAACTGCACCACCACCTGATACGCAACGTGTTAGCAGGAGGCAACATTTCACTAACATGGTGGAACAGTACGTGTGCACACCCCTCCACGTACTGACTGATGGTTCGGCCCCATTCAACTTCTGGGTCTCTAAATTGTCCACGTGGCCAGAGCTAGCCTTTTATGCCTTGGAGGTGCTGGCCTGCCCGGCAGCCAGCGTTTTGTCTGAACGTGTATTCAGCACGGCAGGGGGCGTCATTACAGACAAACGCAGCCGCCTGTCTACAGCCAATGTGGACAAGCTGACGTTCATAAAAATGAACCAGGCATGGATCCCACAGGACCTGTCCGTCCCTTGTCCAGATTAGACATTAACTACCTCCCCATAACCATATATTATTGGACTCCAGGGCACTTCCTCATTCAATCCTATTTTTATTTTCATTTTACCATTATATTGCGATGCTACCCAAAGTTGAATGAACCTCTCCTCTGCCTGTGTGCTAGGCCTAAATATATGCCAATGGACTGTTGCAGTGGTGGCTGACATGAAGCCTGATTCTCTGCTATGACATGCAGACTAATTCTCTGCTGACATGAAGCCAGATTGTCTGTTACGGGACCTCTCTCCTCTGCCTGGGTGCTGGGCCTAAATTTATGACAATGGACTGTTGCAGTGGTGGCTGACGTGAAGCCTGATTCTCTGCTATGACATGCAGACTGATTCTCTGCTGACATGAAGCCAGATCCTCTGTTACGGGACCTCTCTCCTCTGCCTGGGTGCTGGGCCTAAATTTATGACAATGGACTGTTGCAGTGGTGGCTGACGTGAAGCCTGATTCTCTGCTATGACATGCAGACTGATTCTCTGCTGACATGAAGCCAGATCCTCTTTTACGGGACCTCTCTCCTCTGCCTGGGTGCTGGGCCTAAATTTATGACAATGGACTGTTGCAGTGGTGGCTGACGTGAAGCCTGATTCTCTGCTATGACATGCAGACTGATTCTCTGCTGACATGAAGCCAGATCCTCTTTTACGGGACCTCTCTCCTCTGCCTGGGTGCTGGGCCTAAATTTATGACAATGGACTGTTGCAGTGGTGGCTGACGTGAAGCCTGATTCTCTGCTATGACATGCAGACTGATTCTCTGCTGTCATGAAGCCAGATTGTCTGTTACGGGACCTTTCTCCTCTACCTGGGTTCTGGGCCTAAATTTATGAAAATTGACTCTTACAGTGGTGGGTGACGTGAAGCCTGATTCTCTGCTATGATATGAAGACTGATTCTCTGCTGACATGAAGCCAGATTGTCTGTTACGGGACCTTTCTCCTCTGCCTGGGTTCTGGGCCTAAATTTATGAAAATTGACTCTTACAGTGGTGGGTGACGTGAAGCCTGATTCTCTGCTATGATATGAAGACTGATTCTCTGCTGACATGAAGCCAGATTGTCTGTTACGGGACCTTTCTCCTCTGCCTGGGTTCTGGGCCTAAATTTATGAAAATTGACTCTTACAGTGGTGGGTGACGTGAAGCCTGATTCTCTGCTATGATATGAAGACTGATTCTCTGCTGACATGAAGCCAGATTGTCTGTTACGGGACCTTTCTCCTCTGCCTGGGTTCTGGGCCTAAATTTATGAAAATTGACTCTTACAGTGGTGGGTGACGTGAAGCCTGATTCTCTGCTATGATATGAAGACTGATTCTCTGCTGACATGAAGCCAGATTCTCTGTTACGGGACCTCTCTCCTCTGCCTGGGTGCTGGGCCTAAATTTATGACAATGGACTGTTGCAGTGGTGGCTGACGTGAAGCCTGATTCTCTGCTATGACATGCAGACTGATTCTCTGCTGACATGAAGCCAGATTCTCTGTTACGGGACCTCTCTCCTCTGCCTGTGTGTGTGCTGGGCCTAAATATATGCCAATGGACTGTTGCAGTGGTGGCTGATGTGAAGCCTCATTCTCTGCTATGACATGCAGACTAATTCTCTGCTGACATGAAGACAGATTCTCTGTTACGGGACCTCTCTCCTCTGCCTGGGTGCCGGGGCCTAAATATCTGAGAATGGACTGTTCCAGTGGTGGGTGACGGGAAGCCAGATTCTCTGCTATGGAACCTCTCTCCAATTGATTTTGGTTAATTTTTATTTATTTAATTTTTATTTTAATTCATTTCCCTATCCACATTTGTTTGCAGGGGATTTACCTACATGTTGCTGCCTTTTGCAGCCCTCTAGCTCTTTCCTGGGCTGTTTTACAGCCTTTTTAGTGCCGAAAAGTTCGGGTCCCCATTGACTTCAATGGGGTTCGGGTTCGGGACGAAGTTCGGATCGGGTTCGGATCCCGAACCCGAACATTTCCGGGATGTTCGGCCGAACTTCTCGAACCCGAACATCCAGGTGTTCGCTCAACTCTAGTGTATATGTATCTATGCCAGCCAAGGCGTGGAAAAAGAAAATATTTTTTTTTCATATCCATACTAACACATTTATCCATATAAAACACATTTCTCTAATTCTTTAAAACACTTAACATTTTTACAATGCATTCTTGGCAAACACCCATTTCATGGTTCTATATTCTCAGCATCACTGATAGGTTCTGAGGTAGCATAACTGGCTTGGAACTGCAGTTCAGCTCCAACTGGTGAGAACCCTGCCTAATCGGTACCTATCCAGAGAGACCTTGGTTGAACTTGATGGATTTATGTATTTTTGTCGATCGTACCATGTGACTATGTAACCTTTACATCTTGTACATTGTGTACTATGGCGAAGATTATTTACACGGTGATAATTAATATGAGGACAATGTGGTGAATGATAGGGCATGCATGACATAAAGTTGGATTCGTAGCATGGTAAGTAGCATGACAAGACTCATTCTTTGGCAATTTGTCTGAGAATGGATTGCTGGCTCAATATTCCCATATACCACGACACCTGGGGAGCAAAAAGTTTCCAAAGTTTTAGAAACAGTTAAGGGTAACAGAGGTTGGAGCCAAATAAGCAATTCCTTTAGAAAAGTTGCCCCTTAAGAGCCAAGGACTTACACATCCTCAAACCAGAATATTGGCAATACCATTTGAAGAATGCACCATCTACAAGTCCTTTTTAAAAGGACTCTGAAATTAGCTGAAGACCTGCTTGTAGGTCAGAATTTGGCCACTACCTCCTGCATCAGTCTCTACCTGGCTGGTCTTGCTATACAGACCTCCATGAAATCTGGCCAAATAAACTACATACCCATAGCACCAGCCACTGACATGTTTTATGGTCCTCTCCCAATCTGCGTTGTTTAATGGAACCAGGCTCTTCAAAGGGGTAAAACAATGGGCACACACCCAAGAATGCCCCAAACTCCCCAAAGGTGAAATTTTTATTTTTTTAATCACTGGCCCATGTGAAAGGTGTGGCACCCCTATGCGATGTTATCTCATGCTGCAATGGACCATCACTGTGTTTATCCCCACAAATCGCAGCTTCTGGAGCCATATCTTACCACAGCACCATATTGGAAAAGGTACGGCTACTGTTAACTATATACAATTAGAGAACCACCACACTTTACTTAAAGGGGTTATGCCATAATTGATGTAAAAAATTAGAATCACACATCATAAAGAACATGACAATACCTTTCTAAAAAAGCTAGAGCCAGCCCTGTACCTCACATGGATCCAGAGATCTCACCATTCCCTGCTCCAATTGTTCTGCTAGATTCTCTTCAGCCTGGCAGCTCTTTCTGTTGCAGCTCTCTCCCTATCACAACTCAATGGGTGTGTCCTTTCTCTCCCTATAACTGCCACAGCTTCTAACAGAAGATATGGCTGGTGGCAGTTGAAGATTTAAACTGAGCATGTTTGAACCCATTTAAGGTGATACGCAAAATATACAGCATAACTACTATACATAGTAGGACAAATGGTCTCCAAATTCCGGACCTGTAAGGGCAAAAGAAATGCAACAACACAATTTATACAGGCACAATATGGTGTACAACCAAAAATAAATCTGAAACAGTTCCAACAATATGTAGGACAGTCTCTGGTACCATTGGGTTGATAAGTAAATAAATAAAGACCAAAACATGGATTTTGAACACCAGTCCGCTCCATGACTGTGACTTATGACATGACTGCCATTGATGTTAACCACAGTCCGTGCTTTCCTTTGACTTGACCATGGGATGTAAGGGGTGGGTTCTACTAAGCCAGACAAAAATCCATAAAAGATGCCCACAACCCTCACTGGTAGGACCATTTTCCATATAGTTTTGGCAAGTGGTGGTTTAATTCCCAATCCTTGGTGTCTACCAGTTTAACATCATGCACACAACAATGTATATATATGACGGGCGACTCAGTAGCAGAGATCAAACTTGTCCCCCATTATGGTGCATTTTAGAGAGGCAGATGGGCCTTGCGTGTGTTTCTTACTCCCTTTCTGTAATCTTTAGGTCATTTTTACATCCTCTTTTTTTCCTCTGGGAAGGAGTCCTGCACCTTTTACGAACCACCTGTTTGGATCAACCAAGACTGAGTACCAGAAGCAGGAAACCTAGATCTTTGCCAATACTTGATGGCCAACTGGTTATACAGTTAATAATTTCCCATTAGTCCTGAGTTCCCCGTTCCTGGCAATTGAATAGTCACTCTACATTACAGTGAATGGGAGAGATGGAAATGGCTTGTTGAGGAAGGTTTGTGTCTGGTTCATTAAAGGGAACCAGTCATCAACTTTATGTTGACCTCACTGAGGGCAGCACAAAATAGTGACAGAAATACTTCAGCGGTGTGTCACTCCTGAGCTAAAAGTAAGTGGTTGCTGAGAACCAGCATCATAATCATTGCAGCCCAGGCCTTGAAAAGAGTCAAATCAGCTTGAGAAGAGTCCTGGTTATTCATAGTCTCCTGCTCTCCTCGCCCATCTGCTGATGATTGGCAGTTCTCTCCTAGAGAGAAAGGGAGAAAACTAGGTATTAGACTGTCAGTCATCAGCAGGTGGGCAGGAGAGCAGGGATTCATGAATAACCAGGACTCTTCTCAGGTGGCCGTGACTCTTTTCCAGGCCCAGTCTGCAATGATTGTGATGTTGGTTCTCGGCAACCACTTACTTTTAACTTTTAAATGACAGAACACTGAAATCAACTCACCTGTCTCTTCTTTATGCTGCCGTTAGTATGGGCCGCATAACGTTGATGACAGGTTCCCTTTAAAGGGGATGAGGCTCAGCTGCAATACCACAGACAATCTGTGGACAGATGTGGTGCTGTTCTGGAAAGAAGGCAGCCATATTTTTTTTTACCCTAGACAATCCATTTAAGATCTCATAATTTAACTGTTTCAGGAATCTTGTCTCCTAACAGGAAATTTCATGTCTATTCATATTTACGAATGTAACAATTTAATCCCGGATTAGGGTACTTTCACACTTGCGGCATAATTTTCCGGCAGGCAGTTCCGTCGCTGGAACTGCCTGCCGGATCCGTCAAAACGTATGCAAACTGATGGCATTTGTCAGACAGATCAGGATCCTGATCCGTATGACAAATACATTGAAATGCCGGATCCGTCTCTCCGGTGTCAACCGGAAAAACGGATCTAGCATTTATTTTTTTCAATTTTTTTTTCCGGTCTGAGCATGCGCAGACCGCAATGCTGGATCCGTTTTGCCGGAACACTCGGGGCATTAATGCATGTCAACGGGAAAAATAGCCGGCAAGTGTTCCGGAATTTTGGACGGAGATAAAACCGCAGAATGCTGCAGTATTATCTCTGTCCTGAAAAGGCAAAAAGACTGAACTGAAGACATCCTGATTGCTCTCCATTCAGAATGTATTAGGATAAAACTGATCAGTTCATTTCCAGTATTGAGCCCCTAGTACGGAACTCAATGCCGGAAGAGAATAACGCTAGTGTGAAAGTACCCTTAAGGGACATTTTGGAGCCCCACATTGGAACACCACCAGAAACACCCCTGTTCGTTCCTAATTTGCATACACCCCACCCTTTTTACGCCAAGGCTTAGCGGCAAAACAGGACTATTGTAAGTATGACTGACCTTATAAAATCAGGAATCAAGGCAGGAAGGAGACTAACCATTTGAGATGAGCGAAGCGAGCTTCGGATACTCATCTCAAAAAAACACTTTAAAACTTGCAACCAAAGCCAAGTTCGGTTCCAAGGTTTTTCACTGTAATAATCAATTACCAAAGTTATTCAACGAATTCTCACGCAACTTTGTGAATAACTTACTTTGGCTCCTCAGAGCCTATACATTGTAATATGGTACGGAGACGAATCTCTGCACACTATTATAACAAATTTTTGGGTGAAGCGACTTTGAATGTAGAATCCAAAGTCACTTCGCTCCTCTCTACTAACCATCTGTAATACATGAAATGTACGCAGATATTATCTACCATCATTCCATGCATCCTCTGGATAGTCAAGTGATCGAACATGCACATGGCATGCATTGATCTTCTCAGCACAATTAATAAACTGTCCACAAGGCACTAAGTATACTTTTTGATCAAAATGCATAAGCCCACTCAGCATGTCATGTGGTCTCTTTTGAGTGGGCCCCTACACTAAATTGGTGGAACACATAATGAACTCCGCCACTGCATCACCGCTCCTGCAGGATGTCCAACACCACTCCTGCTGTTAGGCTAAGCCCCCTTGGCACTGGGTTCACCAACCCACAGGCACATCAAAAGCTGCTAGGTCACCATGTGATGCTGCACCAATTTAGAGCAGGGACCCACTCGGAAGAGGCAACCTTGACATGAGTGGGCCTACACATTTTGATCAAAAAGCAAAATGAGTGCCTAGCGTACAATTTATTAATAGTGCTGGGAAGCAAAAGAACAATGCATATCATGTGCAAGCGCAATCAATGACTTTAAAAAAAAATTAAAATATGCATTAGCCCCTTGCTTTTGTTTTCTGGTATCAGCACCCCTCCTATTCGAGTGTAAAGTCCCTGGTTTATGGGACTGCATGGAAAGATGAGTTCTTGAGACATGTTCACGTAGGGCAGTACTGCATGGAGGCTGTTAATGCTGTGGTGCTTTGCCTGTGGATGGGTTGATGCTGCCCAGTGCCAAAGGCTAAGCCCTAGCCTGACAGCAGGGGTGTTATTGGGCTTCTGGGGTGTGGTGCTGCAGCAGTGGTGGTCGCCATGAGGTGCTGATCCAATTAAGTGTAGGGACCGGAAGAAAGATCCAGCACCTTGTTTTTCTTGCTTGACGTTTATTCCACAAACCAAATGTACAGCGGTGATAGAAACCTCCAAAAATAAGCCCCAGTACGGTCTACATGTTTCGAACCAGATGGTTCTTAATCATGACCTCCTTAAGAACCATCTGGTTCGAAACATGTAGACCGTACTGGGGCTTATTTTTGGAGGTTTCTATCACCGCTGTACATTTGGTTTGTGGAATAAACGTCAAGCAAGAAAAACAAGGTGCTGGATCTTTCTTCCTTTCCGTTCAAGTTTATATGCTTGGGTCTCATCCCATCCGTGCACTCTTAAAACTGTTGATGCAGGTGAGCTGGACTTTTACTATTAAGTGTAGGGACCCACTCAAGAGAGAGGCCACTGTGAAGTGGTGAGTAGGTTTATCCACTTTGATAAAAAAAAAGAACAGTATACTAAGTGCCTCGTGAAGCAGAAGATCATTATATGGCATGTGGATTTCCGATCCATCCTTTTTCTTTCATTTAGAAGACCCAAACCAAATATTGGCATCTATCTCGGTAAGGCAGGATTTTCCAGAACATGACTTTTTTCATTCGTTGCATACTGATAATTTAGGTCAGTTTCAGAACAAAAAAGGGCAAACTCCTAACAGGGAGGAATTTCATAGGTATTTAAAGGGAACCGAAGTAGAAAATTCATGGCACACCAGAATCAATTGATGCTTTTTAATTGGTAGACATATTACATCATATCATCTATATAGTGTATAGTACATCCGGATCGGAACATATGAATTAAAGTCGTATAGTTAGTCCCTACATCCGGATCGGAACATATGAATTAAATTTGTATATTTAGTCCCGACGTTTCGGCCATATGATTGACCTTTTTCAAGGGATCTGTAACTGTGACGCATCCGGCAGAGGTCTTTATTCACAAGATCCCTTGAAAAAGGTCAATCATATGGCCGAAACGTCGGGACTAACTATGTATGAATTTAATTCATATGTTCCGATCCGGATGTAGAAACTAACTATACGACTTTAATTCATATGTTCCGATCCGGATGTACTATACACTATATAGATGATATGATGTAATGCGTCTACCAATTAAAAAGCATCAGTTGAATCTGGTGTGCCGCAAATTTTCTACTTTGATACGAGACGATCAATCGTCCTCCGTGAGCACCCAACTCTATACAGGGTGTGCAGATCTCATCATCCCTTTACTTTAAAGGGAACCTGTCATCAACGTTATGCTACCCATACTAACGGCAGCATAAAGTAGACACAGGTGAGTTGGTTTCAGCGGTCTGTCATTTAAAAGTTAAAAGTAAGTGGTTGCTGAGAACCGACATCACAATCATTGCAGACTAGGCCTGGAAAAGAGTCACGGCCACCTGAGAAGAGTCATGGTTATTCATAAATCACTGCTCTCCTGCCCACCTGCTGATGACTGACCGTCTTCTACCGAGTTTTCTCCCTTTCTCTCTAGGAGAGAACTGCCAATCATAAGCAGATGGTCGGGGAGAGCAGGAGATCATGAATAACCAGGACTCTTCTCAGGTAGATTTGACTCTTCTCTAGGCCTGGGCTGCAATGATTATGATGCTGGTTCACGGGAACTACTTACTTTTAGCTCTTGAGTGCGGAAATCAGCATTTCTGTCAGTATTTTATGCTGCGCTCAGTGAGGTCAGCATAAAGTTGATGACAGGTTCACTTTAAAATGTTCTTGGGTCCCGTTCAAATCTGAGCTTGTTACGTACTTCGTGGAGATTGTGAAGGACTGTGATTAATCACTGAGAACCAGCACTGTCCCAGTCTTCCACCAGAGTTCTTTGTGCCTGATATCATTTGATATTACGCTGTACATTACTAACATGACAGCGAAGAAATATCAGGTTTATCCTGATTACTTCTATTAGATCACAGCTGAAGCCTCTTCTGGCCATGGCAACATAACGGCACTGGCACGCTGCAGCTGACCAGCAGCAAAAGGAAATAATACAACTGCCATCTTGGAAGTTGTAGTATTTCTTATGCTTCCTGCCTGGAGACTCCTGCCAGTGCCGCTTGGTTGTTATATTGCCAGGGCCTGCAGAGGCTTCAGCTGTGACCTGACAGAATAAAATATTTTAATATTAAGTAATCAAGATGAACATGATGATTTATCAAGAATAATAGCATTCGGGGAAGAGAAATGTGAGTGGTGAGTGGCTCTAGCTGATACTAGGCAACAGGTTGTTTCCTCCAGTTCTGTCTTCATTCATGACCCTGCTTGATCCAGCCATGGCACTTCTCAACACAGCTAGTGGCATTGGGCTGCTGAGGCAATTGGCAATCGCTAATGACATCGGGCCTAGTGGCCTATATAAAGAGGAATCGGCCTGCTATCCTTTACTTGCAGATTTAGTATTAACCTTTGCTTGGCTCCTGTTCCTCTATACTGATTTTGATCTTGGATTTTTATCCAGAAACAAAGATCTTTGTTTCTAGATAAGCTCCTGCCCCACACTTTGGATTGTTTACCTGGTACCTGTTGTTCTTCTCCTGGTTCTGGTCCTTGGCTCTGTCCTTGATTATGCTCCTGCGTCAACTTCTCACCTGTTGTATCCTGAATGCTATCTTGGTAACAACCATTGGCCCCTTTCCTGACTTTACTACTGCTTCATCATTGCTACTACCACCAATATTATTCTGGGGACAGTAGTCTGGGGACCCACCTGGGAAAGACCATACCTCCTTGTGGGAGTTAAGAGATTGGAGAGATTCTTAACCAAACTGATAAGATTAGATAATTCACATCTACAATGGGAAACATAGTATGGTACTCTAAAGCTATATTTACTTTAAGATACTATTTGTATGCTTACAGTCCTATGTAGGAGCACAGGTAAGCTTTACTATAGTTGAAACTCAGTTCTACCATATCTATCCTAGAAGTAATACACAGGCCTATGGGCAGTTGCAAAAAAAACAAAACATTGACCATAAGAAAAGAGATGAGATTGGAGGTGTTGGTTACAGCTGCCCTGCCCTATAAAAAACACACACCAGTTCTGGGTTTGCTTTTCACAAGAAGCATTGCCTGATGTGAATGATGCCTCGCACAAAAGAGCTCTTAGAAGACCTACGATTAAGAATTGTTGACTTGCATAAAGCTGGAAAGGGTTACAAAAGTATCTCCAAAAGCCTTGTTGTTCATCAGTCCACGGTAAGACAAATTGTCTATAAATGGAGAAAGTTCAGCACTGCTGCTACTCTCCCTAGGAGTGGCCGTCCTGAAAAGATGACTGCAAGAGCACAGCGCAGACTGCTTAATGAGGTGAAGAAGAATCCTAAAGTGTCAGCTAATGACTTACAAAAGTCTCTGGCATATGCTAACATCCATGTTAGCGAATCTAAGATACGCAAAACACTAAACAAGAATGGATTCCATGGGAGGATAGCACAGAGGAAGCCACTGCTGTCCAAAAAAAAACATTGCTGCACGTTTACAGTTAGCACAAGAGGACCTGGATGTTCCACAGAAGTACTGGCAAAATATTCTGTGGACAGATGAAACCAAAGTTGAGTTGTTTGGAAGAAACACACAACACTATGTGTGGAGAAAAAGAGGCACAGCACACCAATATCAAAACCTCATCCCAACTGTGAAGTATGGGGGTGGGGGCATCATGGTTTGTGGCTGCTTTGCTGCGTCAGTGCCTGGACGGATTGCTATCATCGAAGGAAAAATGAATTCCTACGTTTATCAAGACACTTTGTAGTATATATTAGAGGCGTGGTGATCTCCATGCAGTCATGCACACCTGACCAGTTAGTCTGCCATGGAGGCTGGTTTTAAAGTCAGTATAAAACTGAGTCTGCTTATATAGCACCTACCAGTAGCCATTTGGCTCCAGGAGAAGTATATAGTGGGCTCAGCATGCATGTTGGTACACTATGCTGGATGTTGCCTCATTCAACATCCAGCATAGAGGCAGGGCAGAGTGCTGGTTGCAGAGTGTGATTGCATTTGTGTTTTTGCGTTTGTATCTGTATTTCGCCATAGCAATGTTCACCTGCATACAGGGTTGTGCTGATTGAACCCCCCACATTTTGTTCCCTGTACTGCCTACTTTTACCTGTACTTAAAATAGGGTTGCTAGGCAGGGTCCATCTATGTGTTGAAGGACGGAGGACGCAGCGTGCAGGATCACATTACTGACAGCCAGGGACTGTAAGTAAATGATTAAAGCCAGGTCCTCCGCAGCAGCTGATAACGGTGCCTGGGCTGTGTGCACTTCTCCCTGTCCCTGCGCTTGGCAGACGCTCCCTCACTCCAGAGGTGGAGAATGCAGAGTGGAAGCAGCGCAGACCAGGGAAGGGAGATCTGCCGTCTGCTCAGTGTATAAAGGAAAGCAACATGTGGTAAGAGGACCCCTGTGTGCTGCAGGAGATTAATTCTTTAGGGGGAGGGCTGTGGTTACTGACACTTTTGGGGGGCTATTGTTACTGGCTAGTAAGAGCAGGCGGGATTAGCCTCAGGGTGAGGGCAGTGGCAGCCATCTTAACTGAATAGTGAGATTGCAGTTTTATGCAGACTAGTTGCTAAGGGCTGAATCTTATTAAATATAGGGTAAGTCAGTCTAATAGTAAATGATTCTGGAATATCATGTTTTTAGTACCTACATATATGAAAATTGAAATTAGTTTCTAAGTGTGACACTTATCCTTTAAAGCTCTAATAGAAGGTTCATTCTAAAAGATGGTCTACCATCTTCTATCTAGAATTAGAAGGTTAGGTTGGAAAAAAATGTAAGAAACCCAAGAACATTGGAAAATCTCCTTCTGAGATATTGAGTTGCTTTGAGGAATAACCCTTCCCAGCTCCCCATGCACAGTGGAAGACAGTCACCACCATGAATGGCCAGGTTAAAGTATTGTCTATTTGAATAGTTTAATCTGATTACTGGAGAATTGGGCCATCTATGACTATCATGTAAGTTCTTATTTCTGAACAAAAAGCTTCTTGTCTTGTGCTAGCCATGAACCACTGTTGAGAGACTTATGAGGTGACACATAGAAAATTACGATGGTCTTATGTATGGGTGACTGTCTCAGTGTTGATTGGGCATCTGTCTGTCCATAGTCTTGGATTCATAAAGAAAACCGTAGAAGGATCTGAGTCTTATTTCTCTTTGAATCTTTTTCTTAGTATTCAGCCTTCTTTTCCCAGGCATCTCGTTACTTGTTTTTTCATGAAAATAGCCTGTTTTGCACTAATCATTTGTATTGCATAAAACATTTAAAGTGCCAACCTTTCAGGCAGCCTGGTTCTAACATGTCCAGAATGATGCAACAGGTTCCCCAGTGACACAAGGCTCTGGAAGAAGATTAGGAATACATTCTTTAAACTAGGATGTTGTCCTTATTCTAACCATAAAAATGCAAGAATTAGATTTGGAATCCTAAGTGCATGTCATCATAAATTCTGTCTAAAATATCACAGTGAAATCTGCACCATGATACGTGCGACCAGCACTAGAGCAGAGAGGGTTTACAGGAGAACGCTCTGCTGGTCTTTCCTGCATGCTTGCTCCTCCAGATTCCAAATGAATTAGGTAGGATTAGGATTCTGGGAAGAGAATTAGGATTGATTTGAGTTGTGTCCACAGCATTTTTGTCATGTTTTGCTACAAAAATTGTTGAAAAACGACTTACAGTATATATATATTTATATATATATATATATATATATATACACTCACCTAAAGAATTATTAGGAACACCTGTTCTATTTCTCATTAATGCGATTATCTAGTCAACCAATCACATGGCAGTTGCTTCAATGCATGTAGGGTTAAGGTCCTGGTCAAGACAATCTCCTGAACGCCAAACTGAATGTCAGAATGGGAAAGAAAGGTGATTTAAGCAATTTTGAGCGTGGCATGGTTGTTGGTGCCAGACTGGCCGGTCAGAGTATTTCACAATCTGCTCAGTTACTGGGATTTTCACGCACAACCATTTCCAGGGTTTACAAAGAATGGTGTGAAAAGGGAAAAACATCCAGTATGCGGCAGTCCTGTGGGCGAAAATGCCTTGTTGATGCTAGAGGTCAGAGGAGAATGGGCCGACTGATTCAAGCTGATAGAAGAGCAACGTTGACTGAAATAACCACTCGTTACAACCGAGGTATGCAGCAAAGCATTTGTGAAGCCACAACACACACAACCTTGAGGCAGATGGGCTACAACAGCAGAAGACCCCACTGGGTACCACTCATCTCCACTACAAATAGGAAAAAGAGGCTACAATTTGCACAAGCTCACCAAAATTGGACTGTTGAAGACTGGAAAAATGTTGCCTGGTCTGATGAGTCTCGATTTCTGTTGAGACATTCAAATGGTAGAGTCCGAATTTGGCGTAAACAGAATGAGAACATGTATCCATCATGCCTTGTTACCACTGTGCAGGCTGCTGGTAGTGGTGTAATGGTGTAGGGGATGTTTTCTGGGCACACTTTAGGCCCCTTAGTGCCAATTGGCCATCGTTTAAATGCCACGGGCTACCTGAGCATTGTTTCTGACCATGTCCATCCCTTCATGACCACCATGTACCCATCCTCTGATGGCTACTTCCAGCAGGATAATGCACCATGTCACAAAGCTCGAATCATTTCAAATTGGTTTCTTGAACATGAAAATGAGTTCACTGTACTAAAATGGCCCCACAGTCACCAGATCTCTACCCAATAGAGCATCTTTGGGATGTGGTGGAACAGGAGCTTCGTGCCCTGGATGTGCATCCCTCAAATCTCCTTCAACTGCAAGATGCTATTCTATCAATATGGGCCAACATTTCTAAAGAATGCTATCAGCACCTTGTTGAATCAATGCCACGTAGAATTAAGGCAGTTCTGAAGGTAAAAGGGGGTCCAACACCGTATTAGTATGGTGTTCCTAATAATTCTTTAGGTGAGTGTGTATATATATATATATATATATATATATATATATATATATATATATAAAAATCCAAGGCAGCACACAGATGACGGTGAAAAAATAGGGTATTTATTCCCCCATATGCAGACAGCAACGTTTCAGCTCTCTCAATGGAGCCTTTGTCAAGCCAAGACAAAGGCTTGACAAAGGCTCCATTGAGAGAGCTGAAACGTTGCTGTCTGCATATGGGGGAATAAATACCCTATTTTTTCATCGTCATCTGTCTGTTGCCTTAGATTTTTCTATACATATACAAAATTGGATCAAGTCCGCGATCTACTTCAAGGAATTGCACCCCTGTGATTTGTGTGCTGCTCATCTTTTTTCTTTATATATATATATATATATATATATATATATATATATACTACTCCAATCTTTCCATAGGTCCCATCAAAAAATCTGCCATATTTCATAGGCAGAATAGTGCAACATGCAGGATTATTCTTCCCACCAAAATGTCAGACATATTGACAGAACCCCTAACAGACCCTATTGTAAGACAATGGCTTCATCTGGCGAAGGTTGTATCCTTATGCAGTACGACGGAAACCAGAGGTGAACTGGCCAAAAAGCCTACCTGAAGATTCCCCTACACAACTGCTGTCATCACTGAAGGGACAGTGGCAAAGTATTTCAGGACTTGTCCTCTTGAGAAGGGCATTGGTAATGCCCAGTTGTCAGTTCATTCATACATATTTTGGAGGAATATCAGTGAAATGCGACAATGCAACTCTTCTTTAATGGGGTCTGTCATCAACCTGGAGGAACGATTATATGCTGCCATTCAGAGGTGAAACTTAAAGCTCCTGAGCTCCAATACAAAATCTGTAACATGACGCCCAAGTATCCTATGTACTGGTCCCATCCTATGGGGCAAGGGGTACTTTAGCCCCCTTTGTTCTCCGGGTCAAGGGGTGTGCAGAAACCTCTGCACCCCTTATAGTGACATCCCTGCTCTCATTTGATCACCAGCTCATATTATTCAGCGCGATTGGTCAAGAGCACCTTATGGTAGTAGCCGACTCCTGTAGGCACTAAAGTTGATACTTTTTGGTGCTTCTAGGCCAACCAGTAATTTTCCCAATACACGTTCCTTACGCTGAAAACCCCTTCATACGCAATGTTGTGTCAAGGTATTACACTCAGGACCTGGCACTATACCAGGGATAACTATGGCGAATGTCACCCATCTGAATTGACCTTCACCTTGCTGCAAGTGTCCATGACATAGAAATAATAATTTCGAAAAAATAATATTTCGAAACTGAAATAGACAGCACATATGAAAGAGGAAAAACAAGAATAATTTAAAGAAGTCTTTGACTTCATCCAAATGTGACAGATTCAGTTCTTCTTTCAGGTGAGGATAACTCATAGAGAAGATGGGCCACAAACCACAGGCCTGTAAATAATCACACTATATAGAAATGTACTTAGCTGTGGGCTAAAGGTGTTTGATGACTCCATGATTATTTTCTCAATTCTGATTGTCATCCTTTACAGAACCATAGAACTCTGATAGAAGAAGGTGTCCTACAACAACAAGACTTGTCGAAGTTGTGGAAACCATCGGCCCTATCTCTGGTGGGTTCACAGCCCTGGGGTACAGCAGTAAAAGGTTGAGGGTACATTGGCATTATCATAAGGGAAACCAGATAACCGAATGAACAAGCGCTCATAAGAACACTCATCCCAGATCATTGGCCCAAGTCAACATGGCAGCATTTGCATCTATTATGCTACAAATAGTTGTTAGCATCTCATTGCCCTTGTGCTGCCAACCATATGCAGAATCCATGGGGACCAAATGATCTCCTTCGCCCCCTTAGAGTTTGCATTGGGCAGAGTAGCCCACTTGTTTTGGCTCCACATCGGCCTTACAGTGGATGTCCACTTTGGATAATTACATTTTTGAGAATACCCACATGATAGTAAACCTGGTCCTGCTGCCAGATCCCACAGTGATCGGCTGTAATCTGCGGGGGAACCTGGGTACAACTTTTCAATTTCTGTGCGCCGCCATCCCTGGGGACATGACACAGTTCACAATGAAACCTATAAAGTGTGCGTGTAGTACGTGGATATTCACTGTACGCTGTAGTAATAGATTAATGCGCTAGGGGTGAGGACGCCCCTCCATTATTTATTAATGGCACTTAAAGGGGTCTCCTGGTTACTTGCATTGTGGCAGAAAGTTGACTAAAAAACAAATAAAACCAACAAAAGTATACCCCTCTTCCTAATTTTCACCCGCTCTCTTGGTGGCAGGGCTTCCATGGTTAATTTGCTAGTTTCTTATAACGTGTTGCGCTGACACATGACTACGAGAGCCAATCATGTGCCCTGGTGGTCATGTGTTGACACGCCATCACATACAAGGACTGGTGTGTGGACAAGGGAAGCCTTGGCACGGGTGTGGCAGAAGGCGAGTATACTGATTTTTGCTTTCCAGATCACCTGTTGGAAGAGTGACTACAATGATGGTCTCTCACTCTGGAGGACCTCGCAAGTCCATCAGCTCAGCAATCTCAAGGGTCAGGGTGTAATGCTTCATTTCCCCAGTGGTGGCACTGCACATTCTGACACTGGCAGCAATGATTAGATAGTGGCAAACTGTGCAGAGACACCCCCAACTGGTAACACCCATCTGGACTTTCATTGCAAGCTGCTAGCAATTCATTCATAACTTCTAGGAGGAATAATAAAGGAATCACACAACATAGAGTGATAAGAATAGATGCTCCAGAAGTTTTATTACACGGGGATGCAATTAGTTACTAAAACCGACATGTCAGGAGAGGGAAGAGGTTCTCTGTAAGTACTCGTTTAGTCAAGCAGTTGTGTTAACTTCTTTTCATTTTAAAAAATTTACACAAAATGTCACTTTAACAAGGGGCGCCTAAACTTTTGCAAACACTTGTAACAAAAAAAATCTTAATTTACATAATAGGCATTTAAAATGTTTGCTTAGGACGTACAGGCATCGATGGCCTCTGGTGATGGAAGAAAAAACTAAAAACGGTAACATTTTCCCAAATTAAAGGGGTTGTCTGGGTTCAGAGCACTCAGACCCTCTGACATGAGCATTCTCCAATGCTCTCCCTTGCTCTGCGCTAAATCACGCATGGGCAAAGGTTTTCTCAGCAGATCCAGTGACGTATCGGGCTCTCCATGGGTAAAGCTAGGTGGAGGCTTCCGCCTAGCAGTGAGCCCGGTGATGTCACCAGCACTAATGGTCAGGGCCCGCCCATCAGAGCCTGTGATGTCACTGTGAACACTGCTAGGCGGAAGCCTCCACCTAGCTTTATCCATGCACAGCCCGGTACGTCACCGGATCTGCTGAGAAAGGCTTTGCCCATGCGTGATTTAGCGCAGAGCCTCTGGCTAGCAGTATAAAAAAAATTAAACAAACATGAAATGCTCCGATGCTCATATCGTAGGGGCCGGAGGGGTGAAAATGAGGATATGTCTGGGTTCGGCTCTGAACTCTGACAACCCCTTTAAGGCAACATGATACCGATGTAGTAGAGTTAACACTCATGTTTTCTGAGATTTCTGAGATGTGTTATCTAAACTAAGCAAACACCTTCAATTGGTTTTCAATGGCTTTTGTTTCAAGATAACACCAAGATTTAAGAAACTTGAGTTAGGAGTTTGAGTGCTGTATATGGTATAATGGGTTGTCTGCAGCGCATGAATCCAGTTCTTTACAGTTGTTCTTCCCCTGATTTGGCTGCTTTCCCTCGGCACATCTCTGCTTGTATCCACTTGCAGAACTCCCACATTCCAGATGATTTCAGTATTTCATTTCCCAGCGTTCTCTGATTGAACACCTTGATTAAGGTAAACATTAACTCCAGGCCAAGATGTTTCATCAACCTGACTCAGCAGCATGGAGTCAGGCCAAGTTCAGAATCAGGCTGTAAAAGAAGAGATGTATACACCGGGGTACACAAAAAACATAAATGCCACATACAATGGAGAAGCTGCTTGGTGAAAATAGAGAAACATTTTATCAAAGGTACGCTGCACTCTCTATTCTGCTGGTGGAGTCACTGTGTACATACATTACATTACTTATCCTGTACTGATCCTGAGTTACATCCTGTATTATACTCCAGAGCTGTACTCACTATTCTGCCGGTGGAGTCACTGTGTACATACATTACATTACTTATCCTGTACTGATCCTGAGTTACATCCTGTATTATACTCCAGAGCTGCACTCACTATTCTGCTGGTGGAGTCACTGTGCACATACATTACATTACTTATCCTGTACTGATCCTGAGTTATATCCTGTATTATACTCCAGAGCTGCACTCACTATTCTGCTGGTGCAGTCACTGTGTACATACATTACATTACTTATCCTGTACTGATCCTGAGTTACATCCTGTATTATACTCCAGAGCTGCACTCACTATTCTGCCGGTGGAGTCACTGTGTACATACATTACATTACTTATCCTGTACTGATCCTGAGTTACATCCCTTATACTCCAGAGCTGCACTCACTATTCTGCTGGTGCAGT